>NC_068939.1:146628067-146664114 GCF_016801865.2 Culex pipiens pallens
GAAATACCGCTCTACCCAAATAACATTTTTAAACCAACTAGCCACCACCTAGTTTTACTGAGGTTTTATGGCAGCATCTTGATTGCTTATAAGTTTTATGTTGGCTTTCACTGCAACGAATAAGCATGAGCTGATTTAAAGGTTCTAAGAAGGTGTTATGCCTCGGACATAAAACCTGGTGGCAATAAAAGCCAAATGGCTTTCAATAAAGTTTTATGAAAGTTTTGAGAGATTCTTGGAAACCCGATGGCAATGTCATGCCTAATGGTTTCATCTCATGTTTCCTTAAAACCAAGGGTGTTGTAGCTATCAGTTGCCATTAGGCATGCAAAAAGCTTACTTAAAACAATAAGCTCCTAAAAAGCATTTAACGCAGCCAAAAAGCAATGCATAAAATCAATTTGATTAGCATTTGATGAAAACACACATTTATGCTGAATTTCTGACATAATTAGGATAACTATCGACGTTCAAATATATGTTGAAAATTTTTGTAAAAAAAAAACAATCTTTTTATTAAAAATTGTAATGACAAAACTGTTATTTTTGATGAAGCCAATTGTTTTTTGGCTCTATCTCCCCCACGTTTATCGATTATATTTTAACCGTAGTCGAAATTAAGCCGACAACTGCGAGAAATAACCATTCAAATTATTATAATTACCTCCAATACATATTGTTTCATCATCGCCATTTTTTGCAAACCATCTCCATTATATCATTTGGCAAGCTGAGACTAATTTTGAAAAATGTAATTTTTCTATAACTCCTGACTAGGCTTTAACAAAGGTTTTATTAGGGCTTTGAGGAGGTTGATAGGATTCAATTTTAATGCCTTGAACTCCTATGTAGGTTTTATAAGTAGGCCGTGAAAACTTTCCGCGGAGGTCCTTTTGGGTTTTAACAGAGGTTTGTCGGGGTTCTGGGGAGGCTGTTACGACTAAGTGGCTTTAATGTTGGATTTGGCTGATAGGTTTTATAGCGGTTGTGACAGCTTTGATAAAGCCTAAAATGTTACTTGGGATAACCTCAAAACTTCTATTTTTTCTTCTATTCCAACCATATCTGCTTGAATAATCTTCAATTTAAATTATATTTGAAGCAAAGGGAGTCGGGGAAGTATACACTATTTTTTCCACATGATTAGTGAATGATCCCAATTAAACTTCATTGGATAAATATTGTTGATGAAGCCATTTATGAAAAAGTAAGTTAGTAAGCTGGTTACTCCATGGGCCTGATCCTGATTCCATTTGTCACATTAAAAAAAAATGTTTTTTAAAAGACCCAACCTCTAGAAAGACTTTGATCTTAAAAAATCGTCCAGAGTCAATTTTTGACACATTTTAAACCATCAAAATGCAATGGAAAGGAGGATTCTTAAATTTTCCGAAATGAGATTTTGTCGATGCAATGTTCTGAAAAATAATTATTTTTCTTTTTCAATATTACTTGAAGAATATTTTACTGCTAATGGTTTTTGTAAATACCGAATAATCAAACCGTGAATAATGCATATTAAAATATTAAAAATAAAGAAGAAAAACGTTAAACATCAGAAGAGCAATTATCTACAAAATCGGCTGATATCGACAATTTATATTTTTTGTATTTTTTTAAATATTTACATACCATTTTTGTATGGACAACAGTCAAAATTGTATGAAGACTTGTAAGGGTGAACCAATGACACAAAATAGCTTATTTGGTCATAGGGAAGGCCCCCACAAAGTTTGAGCCAAATAAAAAAATACAAATAAAATCCATTTCCGGATTTGCTCAGAAGTCAAGTTTTGCGACGAACAATAATTGCTCAAAATGACCACAAAGGAATATAAAAAAAATATATAAGGATTAATAGGATTATTAATATTTAAGAATTTCACAAAGCTTTTTAAGACCATTTCCGTAGTAACATTTCAAAGGGGCAAACCTTTGATGCAAACAAACAGTCCATCTCACTTGCTCCAATGACAGTTTGCGGTGAGTAAGAGCGGGATAGGTTGCTTGTTTGCATACAAGGATTCGCGCAATAGAAAAATTACTACGGGTTTGCTGTGAATAATTGCCTCGGAATTTGCAAAATAGTTCCAGCTATCAAAATGCTTATCTGCGCTTTTCAAATGATGCTCCAGAAATGTACATAATTGAAAAAGGTATTTGAAAGGCCTGTACAATAAGTTTTAAAAGAAAATTTGGCAACCGTGTCATGGAATTTTTCTAAATAACAGACACATTCCTTGAATCTAAGATCACTGCCTGTATCTGGATAAACAGTCCGTAACAACCTAACGCTGTAAAAAAAAGGTTTAAACATAAAAAGATGTAAATTTACACAACGTTAGAGGATTTTTTTCTAATGCAAATTCTGTCTACATTTCAGTTATGATATTACCAAGATTTTTGTTACTGTGCATTTGTAATTTGAACTCTTTTTCGATGTAATTATATGTGAGTTTTTCTGGAATTTGTGAAATAACATATAAAAAGATGTAATTTTAAACATTTTCATGTACCTGGCTTCATTCTTCGTTGTACCATTGCCTTTTTTAACTGAGTTTTTTTTTTCTAATCCTCAAGATGTATTTAAGCCCCTTATGTTGTTTTGACGTATTTTCTTTAAACAGTGTTTTTTTTTTTCTTTAAAATTGGCCGTTGCAAATACTTTTCATAGTTTATGGTAAAATTACAGGAAAAATGAAGTTATATTCATCCTTAGATTATTGAAACTTATTTTTTTTATTCGTCTAATAATTCATAATATTTTAAAATCTTTGGAAAATTCTCATATGTTTGGCAGATTTAGAACCAATTCAAGGAAAAACGAAAAGTTAGTTCTGAAAACAAATGTGAGTGACAGTCAAGTTACCAAACAAGTACTGCGCTTTGATGGAAAATATCGCTTCTTTTTTTTTGTATTTTTACATTAATTTTAAGTAAAAAAAACATACTTTAAACCACCTCAGTGATTGTTGCCATTCTCCTAAAATCATTTGAAAAAGCTTTTTGATTGTATTCAATTGCGCCTGAATACATGCAAACAAAATGCCACAAAAGCGTTTCTTACGTTTCTGCCATAAAAGCCATAACATGATCTTTTTTCAGCCGGATCTTTTGCAATTTTCACCTTTTTTTGTATCCGTTCAAATTATGTTTTAGCACAATAGCTCATAGCTTTCGATGGCGTTGTCAGATCTTCAAATGTTTTGGGATCGCTGGAAAGGATTACCTATCCAACGATAGATCCGGACAACTTTTTCATCTAATTTTTTTAGATTCTTCCTCAAAAAGTGTATAAATAACACTTAAGTGACCATAACTTTTGATAGGGTTATCCGATCATCAATAATTTGGACGCGTTGGAAAGGTCTTTCAAATAACTATCTAAAAATGTATAACATGTAAGGGTTTCCTTACAAAAACCACCCTTTTTTTAATCTTCCGGACTTTAGTCAAAATCGTTTTTTAGCATAACTTTTGAAGTACTTAACTAAACTTTATTATTTATCGATAGTGACTTAGGGGACCCCAATACAGACCAAATGAGACCAAAACATTGCCGAGATAATCAAGTGCAATTATTTTGATCAACATCCAACCACCCGCACAGACATTTGCTCAGAATTTGATTCTGAGTCGATATGTATACACGAAGGTGGGTCTAGGAGGTAAAATTAAGAAATTCAGTTTCTTAGTGATTTTTTAGCCTTTCGTCATTGAGGTGAGGGAGGTAAAAAGTGAAATTTAAAAGAAAAGTATAACCCTATCACTTGTTCTGTTGTAAAAATTTCACTTGTTTACTGAGAATAATAGAAAATGTTATCAAATATAACCACCAACGCATCTTTTGCGTTCTTTTTTAAGCAAAAAGGTTATTTTTTGCTGACAAACAGAATCACATACTCGTTGCCAGGATTTCTCAACATACGCTACGCCCTCATTTCCGTGTTAAATATATCCCACATCCAGAAATAAAATGAAAACGCATCCCAGCATCCCTTCACCTTTCCACCTTTTGGCCTTTCGCCCAGCAAAAGGGGGTTGTTTGTTTGACACTTGCGTACCTGCTGCTCCGTAGTCGTCGCATAAATCTCCATAGCTCAAGCGATACAAATTTGTGCCAGCATCGCTTCAACCCCCGCACTGCCGTCCGACAGATGATGACCGGCAAAAGGTCTTCGCAGGAGAAAGTGTGTGGGTGGTGAAGGTCCGTATTTATTGGCCAGGTAAATCCTCGACCCTTGACCGTGAACCTGCACGTGATTCTCAGTCGTAATCCTTGGATCCTATGAATGGCTTCGGGGTAGGTGGTTAAGACATGGCAGTTTTTTTTTATAGAGCTGAATTGGTAAAGGTTAAGCTGAATTATTCGGAGAATTGTTGCTTACTTGTTCAAGTCATTGTAAATATAAAATTTATCATCTTCCAGTTTACTTAACACCGCTGTAAAAATAAATCACTTCCACTCGCTGAACATCAACCAACTCGAGCCCTTTTGACCTTTTCAACTTGCGTAGGATAACGATAGCTACCTCGGTATGAAGCAAAGCACTAGATTCACCTAAATTATTGAGTCCTGGGACTCAGATGCGTCTACTCGAAGCCATAAGTCACCGCGGTGAACGACGACAACGATGGTGGCGTTGGTGAAGCTCATTACGGCACTCTACTCTTTTGAGTGCAAACACCTCGGGATTGAATGGGAGTGGGTATCATACCGTATCTGCATGGTGGGGTATTGCGTTGCAACGCGATGGGAAGCACTTTTCCAACCGTGGAACCTTGTGGCTGGCAACGGGATAACCCTTGGTAGCAGTGGAAAAACGTTGTCAACAGATTTTCACTGAGCACTCACTGAGAGAGGATATTGAAAGATTACGAGTATCTGTTCTCTCTTTCGTGAGATATTGACTTCCAACCCCAAAAATTTATTAAAATTTTTAGAGTTCTTCTTTCCAATGCTTTTTAAAGATCAAAAATTGGCTGCAAAATGGAATTTCGGCGATTTTTTTTTAATCGATGCCCGTCTAGAGGCGGGGTTGAGTAGTAGAGGGTTAATAAAACATTTTTATTTAAAAATATTTATAAACATTTAATACAAAAAAATATTTTGGCCAGCAAACTCATAGCCACTGTCCACGTGTAAATCAATAGAATTGAGAAAAAAATGTCAGTAACGTTCTTAATCAACTTTTTTCATGTAAAACCAATTTCCATTTCTTTTCATTACCATTTTTTTTTTTCTGAAATTGGAATCCATAGAACAGAGGACCAATTTTGCCTAGTTTTTTTTCTAAAACTTAAATTGTTCGAAAAACTTAAAAAAAAATTAAAAAGAAATCACGTGACACAAAAATCTCATTATGGGCGATTGTGTTTTTGGGCATAGTGAAACTGTATAATTTAGTCCTGTAAAAAGAGGCGAAAATTTAAGTTTGAAGCAGTCAGTTTCTGAAACGATTAAAGTATCAATTTTTTGTTTCCAAAACAGTAAAATTAGCTCAAATTTCGTAAAAAAAACACTGCTCGATTGCAAATGCAATGCAACATTTTTGAGTTTATTTTTTATTTTTTTAAGTTTGCTTTTGAAAAACTAAAAAATAACTTAAATAAAGAAGGATTAGTTATTTTCGAAATGCATTCCAAATCTTATTACTTTTATTTTTTTTACTTTCACTATTTTTCAAACTAAACTGAATCGATCTTGAACATTTTTAATGTTTCGTTTGCCGTAAAGTTTTTAAAACAAGAAAATAAATAAGAAATTTGTTTTATATTTCATATTTCCATATTTTCCCTATTCTGAGAGTATTTCTGGCAAGGTAATTAATATTGCAAAAAACTTCTAAGAACATAATTGCTTCAATTTTTTTAAAAATTGCCCGTTTTTTACTTTCTAAAACGCATTTATTTTTAAAAGATCCATTTTACATGTTAAAGATGACAACAAAATTGCATCCTATGACGTATGAAAAAAATGGTGAAAACTCTTGCCAATGTTTTGATTTAATCATACACTGAAAAAAAAAATCATGGTAATATTACATCTTGAAAGGGGCACATCGTTTATGTCAGAAAAAATGTGTAATTTTACCTCTGAAAATGTGTAATTTTACCACTATTCTGGTGTAATGTCGATTTTTCAGTCTAAATTGAGGTAAAATTACATCAAAAAAGAGGTAATATTTAAGCTTCTAAAATTACACCTTCCAAATTTACACTTTTTTTGCTGTGTAATTTTAAAAACGTGGAAAAAAGTTAAAAATAAAATTGATGTATTGCACCGTTTTCAAGTAACAATCACTTACATTTTTTCCGTTCTTCCAAAAATAAATGTTTCCAAAAATTTCAACTCTTTCATTGAAACATCCCTGAAACACTTATTTTTTACCATCTCCATATCAAATGTTAGGGTTGAATTTTTGCTTTTCTCTCAGAGGCTGAAATATTCTGATGATTTCGGTAAATAAATTCAAAATGTGTTAGCTAGCTTTAACTAGAAAACAGTGCACGATATCAAAATTAATGTAAAGTACTTTTTGATTGCAAATTCTTATTTCACATCTGTTAATAAAATCAAAAAAGTTTTTGGATTATTTCTCCCCGTTTAAAAATTACAATTTCTTTAAAAAAAATGCCATCACAGCCAAATTAATTTTTACTAACCACAGTTTAAAATGTTGCAATTTTTTCATCTCAATCATAAACAAAAATAAGACTATTACAAAATGTATATGGTGGAAAAAAGCGTTTCAAAAGTCGAATTGAAAAACTATTTATTTACATTGTAACTGTTTTTTTTCCAAAAAGTCCTGAGCTATACCTATAACTTTTCCAAGAACATCAAATTGATCAGAATATCCGTTCTGAAGATACAGATTTTTCATCTTTGTTCGGACAGCTATCAACATTTTATTGAGACTTGTGTGAACGAACTTAGTTTGCAAAATAACATCTTTGGTCATAGGAATATTTTACGCAACGTTTCACCCAAATCAAAAAAAAATACTAGATTCTTGAAATAAACAAGATAAATTTTTATTTATCAGTTTAAACCCATTGAATGTATAAAATGCAATTTTTGGAATCAAGACTGACATTTTCAAAGGGCCAAACATTAAAAATTATCCCTTTTTAAAATGTTTGTCTTAATTATTTTTATTCAAAATTTTGCTTCGAAAAGATCGGAAAATTTCACGAACATTCGTGAATCATCGGACATTGAACGTAACATTGAAAATCGGACCATTAGTTGCTGACATATCGACAATAGATATTGGAGGGTCGTTGGGGTGAGACTTGGAAAACTTTACTTTTCTTGTTTCTATTTCTTTAAGCCGCTGTACCTCAGCAGTCAGAGGCCTAATTATCAATGTTTCTTAGACCATTTTACAGCAATTTTTTTTGAACTCTAAAAAAATATTTTGAGTAATGGACACTCATGGGCACTATTTTAAAAAAATCGATTTACTGAAAATATCTCACTGAAACCAAATTTTCGGTGGCTACTTTTCGATTAAAAATTAAATTTTAAATTTTACGAAAATTTTAAACACGGAAATTGTGTTTTTGAAAAAAAGTTAAATAAATAATCAGTATTTTTTTTCCTTTTGTGTTTTTTTTTTGTGTGTACCTATTTTCTTCTAAATAGTCCCCAAAAATACAACTTTGCCGAAGACACCAAACTGATCAGAAAATTCATTCAAAAGTTACAGATTTTCGAATATTTGTAGATAATTGCTTAACCGTGATTCTTTTTTGTTTGTATTTTGAAAACTTTTTGTTTGTGATTGTGTGGAATCCATGGTACATCGCCTTATTCGCTATCATTTTAAAACTGAAAATGCTCGATTTTAATTTTCCAACAGCTTCAAGGGACATGACTTAAGAAATGTTGCACGTTTTTCGAAAAAAAAAAGAAAATGCTTGTAATTCAAGAACCTTTTGTGACCCAATTCAACAACGAATGCAAATGTTTGTTAGTTTTAAGCGTTTATCAGCTCATGTTAACAAGGCTAATCCCACATCATTAAAGCAAAGCAGTTCAAGCAGAAGCCTTTGTTTGAACAGGTCCAACGGTGGGAAATCGCTTAACATATCTGGCCCGGAGGAAATTTTCTCACTCCAAATTCTTCTGCCTTTAAAGGTATTCAAACAACAGTTGTTTTCACTCACAACCCTCCACGGCTAAGGGATAGACGACCCAACATACGATCAAACCACGCGGTAAATGTCGGAAAGGTAGAACATCCCATTGAGTTCCTCGGGTGGATTGTGTATGTTTTTCTTGTGATTCCAAATAAACATAAACATATCACGGGCCTGGGAGCATAAACAATATACGACGCGGTTGTTTTCGTCGTCGTCGTCGCAGGTTAGCTTCGTGAACTCCATTGCGGGCCGGTCCTGCGGAGATGATAGTATACGTGAATGGTATCACTTGTTCTAGATCTTGGTGCTCTCGGCGGGTGTAATAGCCACACTGATGAGGGAGATCCTCGTCGTTGGAGTAGCGTAAATAGTGAATACAATAACAAAAATAAATAGAAATGTGTAGTCCAACTGCCAACCGAAGGGAAATGGTGGTCGTTGAAGTCACGATGCCCAGAGAATTGACGACAAATCCGGGCGGAGATTTGATTTGAGCGCAGTCGTAGAGTCGGTGTTTACTTCGGGTTTTGTTTGTCTCAGCTTGTGGACGGGCTGCCCTTTTTCGGGGCACATCCGATGTTATTGGTTTCCCGCTTGGAACGGCATGGTACGACGCACCGCGGTATTGAGGGTCAATGGATTAGAAAAACATTGCCATAGCAGTTGGGGAACATCCGCTTGGGTTGTGAATGTTGACGTGGAGTGACGCAATATCGTGTTTGACACGACTTGTTATTGCTTCCGGATTGGTGCGTTGGGAGCCGACTAAATCGGAGTTGGAGGGAATTTTCAAATGAACGTTCCTGTGGATGTTGTTGGATGGAATCGGGACCATATTTTGTATGAAATTGATTTCGTTAAATAAAAAGGGATTTTTTCCAAAATTACTGGATTTTATTCCCTTTCACAAAATAAAAACCGCATTTTTTATGTTTTTTCACTTACACTTCTATTGACATAAAAATTAAAAAATATTTTCAACAGCCTTATCAAAACCAAATCCTGCTAAACTTTTAAAGCTGTCACGAAGACGATAGTTTCCAAGTATTATTACTCATATTTTCTCAACAAATTTTCATGATTGTCAACATGGGTATGCAATAGGGTGACAATAAAAAAATCGTCATAAGGGATCGATTCTTTAGGCAAAAAAAAGTAACTTGCAAATTTTGAACCAAATCGGTTAAATTTTAAGGGGCGCTATAGATCGTTAAAGTTGAGGAAAAAAAAACTTTTCAAACAAAAAAGTTTTCTTTAAATCACTGATAACTCGTCAGGGTTAACTCTGATCGTGTTGCAATCTCAGACAAAGTTGATTGTCATAACATTTGAAATAAAACTCTCAAACTTGACAGTGATCCAACTTATTTAACGCCACTTTTTGGTGGAATTTTGAATTGTTTGCTTTTGCTCAAACATTTTTTTCGATTTTTTCCAAACAAACTCCAACCGAAATTAAAAAACAAAATCAAATTTTAGTCTGGAAATTCAGATTTTGTTGTGAAAATAGATGAACAGTTGAATACTTAATAATCGATGAGAATTTTATAGCATTAAATTTTTATTCAGCATATAACAGCATTCATTTGGCTTATTAGGGAAAATTGTTAAAATTTAAATTTCCAGATCGGCATATTGCCTATTGCTTTGAATATTTTCTTGTTATCACCTAAACTCCCAAGCTCGAGAAAAAGGGGGAATTTGTATGGAAATCCTCCCTTTTTCTCGAGCGTGGGAGTTTATTTGTTAATTTTATTTATTTTTGAAAAGACTGTGTACGTGATTTAAAATATAAAAAAACATTTTTGAATTATTTTTCATCAAACATCAGCATTTTTGGTAAATCGGGACGAATAGATCGAATAAAGACAGCTTATTTATTATTTTTTTTTGCATAATGTTTTAATAATTATTTTAATAGATTTTGGTTAAAACAGAAACAGAACAAAAAAATTAGTACACAAATTACTAAATTTATTGCTCTGAAATTTCCTTTATCTATTCAGACTGTAGTCTCGGTTTTCCCAGTGGGCTTGGTAGTAACTCAAAGATAATTTGTTAAATTTTGTTGAATAAAACATGAATTCTAAATTTTAACATAAACTGGTATCATTTGATTTGCTATCAATTTTTTTTGTTATTTTATGCATTATAAAATAATTTTTAAGCTTTTCTAGCCATGTCATAGACAAAAAAAATATACATGACGTATATAATTTGAATCACACTGGATTAGAAATTTTGGTGACTTAAAAATCCAAAGCAAAACAATTCAACAAAATATTCAATTAAGCTTTTTAAAAATTGCTATCCTTTTTAAGATTGAAGTGTAGATTATAACCAATTATAAGTATTAGGCTAGTTCAATAATTTTAAGCTGTAAAAACTTATCAAATTTAATGAAAACATAGATCTGATGACTGTTTTAATTTTTTTTCGGGATTTCGAGAATTTCGGGATTTAAAAATAATTTTCCCCTTTACCGGGCAATTCAAAACCGGGAAAATTAGACGCCCCCAGCAGCGAATACCTTTTAAAAAGATTTTTAATATTTTTTTCCTGTCAGCAGGCAACGATGCAAAGTTTGGTATAATTTTCAACTTTTTTTCGATTTTGTTAAATACTAAAAATTATATAAAGTAGTAATTAATTAATTAATTACTTACCTTGTTTAATGAAAAAAATACTCAAATGTGTATCGAATGATGGATTTTTTGTATGCATTTTCACTTTATAAGAACTTTTGAGATTAAAATACCAGAACAAAAAAAAATCAAAATGCAAACAAAAATTCACACTGAAAACTTAGAAAATTATAGAATTTTCATGATTACGGTATTTTGATAAAATGTTCGTGTTTTGCAGTAAAAAATCTCATAAAATTGAAAATGCATAAACATTTGGCATGGTTTCAAATTATGAAATTTTGAATATTTTCACGAAAAACTATATTTTTGTGAAAATTTTAGTATTTTACGCAAACAAACTTTAATGAAGAGAAACCGCGTGGAACATTTCGCATTCACAGAAATAAATCAATTCTCAAAATTGTGAATCGTGTTCTTGAATTTGAGAACAACGGAAGAATTTATTCATGAGTTTGGTGCATTTTCCCTATAAACGTGATAATGCTTAATCGTTCTCAAATTCTAGAATACAAGTCACGATTTCGAGAGTTGATTTTTTCCACGTGGTTTGAAACCCATAATGAAAATAATGAAAAATTTAAAATTTTCATGGAATACGGTATTCTGTGAAAATTTAAGTATTTTACAAAAGAAAAACTCTAAAAAGTGCAAAATGAAAATTTTATTTCAAGTTTTTGTCCCAGTCCCGAAAAAATAATGGGACTTATTAATATTGTAAAAACTAATAAACTGCCCATGTTCGCATAAATGTCCCATATGCAAAAACAGAAAGCTGAGAAAAACGCATTTAAAGTTTGTCCCACACATAAGGCTACGTGTTAAGTTTTCGCGAAACAACTGGATTTCCTCCTGATTTCTTGAACGAAGTATTGGATGTTGTAGGCTTGTTTGAAAGAGCATACGATTTTGAACCAATCTGCATCAATAACTCAAATTTGATTAAAAATGCATATGGGACATTTATGCGATCAGGGGCAGTAAAATTCTTTGTAAACTTTTCTAAATACATTGCATAACACTTTTGTGTTTAGTTTTTATCAAATGTAGACATTTTATCCATTTTACATATTTTGAATTTTCGGAGCGCAGATTAGTAAAAATCGTAAAAGTTAAGGAAAAAAAATATATTTTTTTTTGTAGAGCCTTAATACCACTGCGACCAATTATAGGAATATTGTGGTGGAAATCAGACTTATGTATTTACCCATTTGATTAAAAAAAAAAAAATATCGAATGATTTTCGGACAAGTCTTAAATAATTATCAGTGATTGTTATTCAAAAGAAATTTTGATTTGAAATACACATTTTATAGGAAATAAAATGGATAAAGGATTCTTGATAAAATTGATCATTGGAGAAAAAGAAATCCATTAAAATTTAATGAAACAAATCTAATGAAGCAAATCGTAATGGCGCCTGAAACCACTCAACCGTGCACGAAGTGCAAGAAAAATATCAATTCACGGCATGGAAAACCATTACAGTGCGACGGAAAGTGTAGACAAGTGTGGCACAAAGCGTGTACAAGTGTTTCCGATGCAGAATATCAGGAAATCCTAACCGTTCCTGACAAATTCTGGTTTTGTGCTCCCTGCAAGGAAAGCAGAAACCGTAGCAGAAGAAGCACAATAAACATGGCTGACCAACAACCGTCTACACCCCTCACGGTAAAAGCTGGAGCTGCAACATCCACTATGGAAGCTACGATCGCCCGAATCGAGTCCAAACTTGACCAGCTCATCGGCTGGCAAAAGGACGTCGTATCGGAGATCCGTGGCATGCAAAACACGCTGGACGAACTGCGGACAACCACGGAAACTCTAATGGATGAACAGCAGCAACTTCGCTCCGAAAACTGCGAGATGCGGAGGCAGCTGGAGTTGAACGAGATTGAAATCGACAAGCTGAAGCAGGAGACGCTGCGGAAGACATTGGAGATCTCAAACGTTCCCGTTACCGAAGGAGAAGATCTCTTTAGCATAGTCGCCCAGATTTGCCAAGGGATCAGCGTCACACTGGACAGGTCTCAGGTGAAGGAAATCTTCCGGGCTCCAACATACCAGTCCCAGAAGTCGCAAATTCCTCCACCTATCCAAGTCAAACTTAGCAGTAAGGAGAAAAGAGACGAAATGCTTAAGAAGAAGAGAGAGAAGAAGGATCTCACGACGGCAATCCTGAACATGGCGACCGACAAGCCGGCCAACATCTACATCAACGAGGTGTTGACCAAACGAAATCGGTACCTGTTCAAACTGGCAAGAGACTTGAGGCGAAGCAACAACATCAAATTTGCTTGGTTCAAAGAAGGCAGATTGTTGGTTAGGAAAACATAAAAGGCTAAGGTGAAGGAGATCACCACGACTTCCTCGCTAAATGAATACACGAAATGATCCTAACCTTCAACTGCCCTTCCAACCAAGCTCAACAACTATCAGCACAATCAACCACCTCGAGTTCAAGAACAACAACAGTCTTAAGCTGTTCTATTTCAACGCCAGAAGCCTAAACGACAAACTTACCGAGCTGGAGTTTCTCCTCGACGAAGCTGGTTCCCGAATCGACGCCTTGTTGATCAGCGAAACCTGGTCCAAAGCCGAAACTGAAGAGTCCATGTCCCTTAGCAACTACCAATGCCACTTTGCTTCAAGGTCGACACGGCGTGGCGGTGGAACAGCTATTTTCATTCACAATAGCATACACTGTGAAATGATCTACAGCTACTGCGACGAACACAACAGCATAGTTGCCGTCGAGGTTGGAGACCAAGACAAAACGGTCCTGGTGGCTGTGTACCGCCCACCAGATACGCTGAACGCTACGATGGACAGCTTCATGGAGCTCCTGGACACCTTTCTAACTGCACGAAGTAACCGCACAACCATAGTAGTCGGAGATTTCAACCTGGATCTGCTGACAACAACACATGCCGTTCAGAGGTACACCAACATCGTGCTATCGAACGGGTTCTTCTTCTGCGGAATCGACCAACACGTTACGAAGCCTGTCTGGACCATGTCCTGACAAACAACAGCGAGCTGCTCATCTCCGTCCAGCAACTGCAGTACAACCTTTTCGATCACGACGCAATGTTCATCGAAGTAGATCGACCGATTGAGCTATCACCGTCAACAGAAGCCTACTACCTCAAGGTCGACACTGGCAAGTTTCGAGAGTTCCTGTTGCACAACCCAACCCACACCAACGAACTGCTCGCGGTAGAAGACAACTATAATTCCTTGCTGTCACAACTACGTTCAGGACTCGATGCTGCTACTAGCCGTGTGAGAGTAAGGAACAACAAACGCTCACACTCGAAACCGTGGTTCGACCTGGAGATGAAGCAGTGTATTCGGACCAAAAATTATTGGTATGCGAAACACCGGCAGAACATCCACAACGAAGTCATCCGAAACACATACACGCACTGGGCCAACAGGGTGACCACTTTGAAACGATCAAAGGCGAAGCAGCACTACGGTAGCAGTTTCGCACGGCAGCAAAACAATGTGACTGGAACATGGGATGTGATCAAAGATGTGTTGGGCAAAAACAAGCACACAAGGAAACCTTTATCCAGCCAGCAACGTAGTCCGGATAGCAAGCGTCGCTATATTGGTGAAGCAAACAACTATTTTGCCACAGCTGGTAGGAACCTGGCTGAACGCATCCCGTACTCCGCCTTGCGACCACTCAATGCACAAACAAACCACCAATTCACCATCACACCTGTGACCCGGGCGGTGGTCCTGCGGACAATCACTGACATGACTGCAACGAAGTCAGCTGGCTACGACGGTTGTCAACCCGGAGTCCTTAAGGCTTGTTCAGACATACTAGTCGATAGTATTGTCAACGTCGTGAACTCCTCAATCCGACAGTCCCAAGTCCCAAGCGCTCTGAAAATCTCCAAGGTGGTCGCTATCCCCAAGACACTCACTGATAAAACCTTCAACGACTATCGTCCGATCAATATCCCGAGTGTGACTGACAAAGTTGTAATTGTAATTGTAATTTATTTGGTAACGATATCCTGTTAGTTTACACTTTGTATCAGGGCAAGGAAGGGATTAAGGAGATTGTACATTTGGAGCCAAAGAAATTGTCAATTCTCTGAACGGGTGAGAAAAAAAAACTAAAATCTAATCTAATCTGGATCTAGTTCTGCATGTGTGTGATGACTGCTCGCTTAAATGGGTTGAAACGAGCTTCTCGTTTGATTGCCATTGGTAGGCTGTTCCAGCAAGATGCCCCGTGCACCAGGACGCTCTTGCCGCTGGATGTCGTGTGGCGTGGGATGATGAAACCGGCGGTGCGCTCTTGCCGTCCACGCTGGAGATGCTGCATAATGTAGTCAGGCAGGGTGCCCTCGAACGCCTTTTTCATGAAGCAGCATACTCGAAGTTGGTAATTGTCTGGTAGATCGTGTCCCATGATTGAATTACGCAGTGCAACTGTTGTGTCCCGCCGTCGGAGGTTGTGCACAAACCGCAGTGTCGACTTGAAGCCACGGTGCAGCTGTTCGCGTAGGGCGGCGGACAATCCGGGAAAGTAAACGGTGTCGCAATAGGTGAAGAATGGGACAATAACAGCTTGTACAAGTTTACGTCGTGTCTGCAGGGAGAGCACAGATCCGAACCTTCGGAAGGTTCTCAACGTGTGATAAACTTTCCTGACGACGTCGTTAACTTGTGCCTTCCAGGTCAGATTGCAGTCCATGTGCAGCCCAAGGTTTATCACTTGGCTGCTAAGCGGGATGATCGAGTCGCAGAAGACGATGTTCTCCTGGGGTGTTACAGTTCCGGTTTTGTTGAACACGATGGCCTGGGTCTTTTTGGGGTTCGGAAAAAGCTGGTTGACTCTGGCCCAATCGGCGATCGCCGCCAGATCCTCGTTGACGTCGCGCACGATTCGGTCTACCTCAGCGATGGGGCCAGAGAGATAAACCTGCAGATCGTCGGCGTACAGCTGCCACTCGCACTTCAGGTTCCTTGGCAAACTGTTTATGTATAGGCTGAACAGTAACGCACTGAGGCAAGATCCTTGTGGCGTTCCGTCCGGTACGTCCAACGCTGCTGACATTGAATTCCCAAAGCGAACGATCTGGGACCGTCCACTGAGGAAAGATGTGATGAGGTCACAAGCAGACCTGGTGAACTTGAACTCGGTGTTGAGCTTCTTCCGTAGAATCTGATGGTTCACGCAATTAAACGCCAGCGAAAAGTCAACAAGGACCATCACTGTGCAGCGGTTTTCGTCTAGGTTGCTGTACACATCGTGCACAACTTTTGTGAGGGCCGTGGTGGTGCTGTAACCCTTCCGGTATCCCGATTGGTTTTGTGCTAGGAGCGGTGGTTCTGCAGCGTTCAGGTGCTCGGAAATCTGGCCAAGAAGAACTTTTTCAAGAACTTTCGACACTGCTGGCAGGACACTGATGGGTCGGAAGTCCTTCGGCTGAATTGGGCTGGAGCTTTTCGGTATCGGTGTGACGATCGCCTTCTTCCAGGCCGCCGGAAATGAACTTGTGTCGATGATATGGTTGAACAGGTGGGCAAGCATTGGTAGTACAAATGGGCACAGCAACTTAACGAAGGAGATCGGAATGTCGTCTGTGCCCGTAGCGTTGGTCTGGACCTCGAGGATCTTCCGTGAGATCTCGTTTACATCGGTGTGCCTAAAAGCAAAACCATTGTCTCCGTGGTCAGCGGTAGTTCGATGACACGGTTCAGAGGAGTTGTCGCTACGATCAACAGCTTGCAGCTGGCGGTGACCACTAGAGAAGAAGGCGTTCAATTCATCAGCGTCGACATCACCAGCAGGGTCGTTCTTCTTGGCGTTGTTGTGGATTCCCTCTCTTCTCAAGTTACTCCACAATTTCTTTGCTGGCAGGTTGTGGTCGAAGTGCTGCTCTGCATAGCGTTTCTTTGCCACGTAAACGAGAGACTTGGCTCTGTCCCGCTTGCGTTCATAGTTCAGCCACTGATCATCTCCCCTCGCTCTGTTCGGGTTCCTCGAGTAAAGCGCGTAGGCCAAATCCCTTTCGGCAACGGCTTCTTTGATGGCATGTGTGATCCAAGGGGTTCGCTTGTCTCGTACTACAATGGTTCGTTCAGGGGCGTGTTGATTCATCAAATCTCTCAAGTTGATCGTGAGCAGCTCAGCCTTCGTCGTCGCTTCGTCGGCCTCGATGAATGGGCGGTGGTCCAATGCCTGGAAGTCCACGTGCAGGCGCGCTTGATCAATGGCTTTGAAGTTTCTGACTCGCAGGGTGACTGGAGGAGATTTGAGGACTCTCACGTTGGCCAGCAGGTAGACAATTTCGTGGTCCGAAACGGTGTTTCCTGTACAAGCTTGGGACTTGATGATGATTTCTGGCGAATCCGTGATCAACAGGTCGATAGTAGTCGCACTTTGCTCTGTAATCCGAGTGGGTCCGGTGGGCAGCACCGTCAAATTAAACGCCGAGTTGATCCGGCGTAGTGCGGCTAAGTTTGTTGACGGCTGGCTCGCGGCGATGTTCACGTTAAAATCTCCAACCACGAAAAGTCTGTCGAAACCCACATCCAGAACGTCCAACAGAAGCTTTTCGTAGTTTTGGGCGAAATTTGGGTTCGTTCCAAGTGGGTTGTACAGTGCTGCAACACAACAATCCCAGTCGTTGATCTTCATTAGAATTGCCATGAACTCAACCCGCAAGTTGAGAGGTGTCGCAGGATCGAACGAAGACTTGACCAGGGGTGTGGCTTTGATTCCTTTTTGGACGTAGAATCCAATCCCACCGCACGCGTTCGTTCCACGCCCTCTGCTTGACGGTAGCGAGTGTCGGATGAAGTCAAATCCGGGGATGCGAATTGGTCCAATCGGTGAGGTTGACTTAAGTTTGGTCTCTGTCACGGCGAAGATGTGATACTGCTTCTTGTCGAGAATTATTTTCACACCATCGATGTGCCGTTCCAGTCCGCGGACATTTAGATGTCCGATCCGTAAGTTTTGGAAGTTTGTAGGCATGGTAGTTTTGGAAAACGTCAGCAGTGTGGTGCGTCTAGCAACGCGACGACGCAGAAAGATCCGCTGTGGCGTGGAAGAAGATCGACGAGTCCTCATCAGGGTCGTTCCCCACGAGCTCGAGAAGCCTCTCTGTTGTTTCGACCGGTACGTATCGTTTTTGTCCAGGGAGCAACACGGATACTGTATCGTTACGCACGAAGACGGACTTGACCTGTTTGCGCTGCTTGAGGCGGAGGGCCAGGTTGCGGACTCGGAACGAGTTGATCGACATCACTTCGTTCAGCGTGAATCGATAGTCCAGAGACGGCCCGCCTTTGAGGTTGCACAGCTTCGCGGATTCGTGACGCTCGAAGTACTTGTGAAGCACTTCACGCCTCGACTCGACACTGCGGAAGATCACCATGATCGTAGGGGTTAGGGAGCGGTCGGTCCACTTTGATGATTTGACTGGGAGACGGAAACAGTTTTCAACGTTCGACAGCTCGCTTTGGCAGTCGAGGAGGCACAAGACGCTTCTGACTAGCTCCCTGACGTTCTCGCCCTCATGATACGGGATCTTGTTCAGGGCAAGCCTGCAGGAGTTCACCGTCCGGGCGCAGGTTTTGGCAAGAGTAGCTCCTTTCTCGATCACCTCAAGCTTTCCACTGATGTCGGTCGCCAGACGGTTGTGAGCAGCAACGCAACGATCATCACTGTTCAGCTTGTTCCGGATGAGGTCGAGTTGCCTTTTGCTGGATGCACGGTTGGTGTTCAGCTCATCCTGGAGCTTGGACAGCTGCGACGACAGATCTTCGATGGTTTTCGTCAACTTGTCGATCTCAGCGTTGTTGTTGCTGGGTGGTGGCGGAGGTTGTTGTGTTAGCTGCTGTTTTGGGATGAGACAGCCGCGCACCGCGCAGGAGTCGCAGTAGTACTCGAAGTTCGCAATTGTGTCCATTTGCGCATCGGTGATACGCATGCATGCTGAGTGGAACCACCGCGAGCAAGCATCGCAGTCAAGCCACAGGATCGGGGAGCTGGATTTCTTCTTCCTCGATTTCGGCTTAGGTGGTTCACTGTTGTTGCAGGCACAGCAGATTCCTCGCTTCCCCATGGTGGTGATAGTTGCGCTACAGACTACCACAAAGCTGACGTTTCACTTCACATACACAAAAACAAACGGTAAACAAACGACGCTTAACTTTAGGCTGCTTAGAGCGTGCAGCGAAAAACGGTTTTTTACAAAAAACAACTACAGAGTACACACAGCAAGCACTTTAAAAACGTTCAAGGACCACTAAAATGATTCCTGCACTACTTTTCGTTCGCAGATATTCTGTTTAAACTGTTTAAAAAAAGTTCTGCAAAAGGTAGTAAACAAACAGCTGATCGACTATCTAGAAGAACACACACTGCTGTCGCCGCACCAATACGGCTTTAGATCACGATCCAACACTCAAACTGCCTTGTTTGATGTAGTTGTGGAAATCCAAACACACTGCGACCGTAAAGAGAAGGTATCAGCTGTTTTTCTGGACTTGAGCAAAGCCTTCGACACCTGCGACAAGAGGGTTTTACTACGTCGTCTTAGTGAGCTCGGAGTAATTGGGGAATCTCTCAAATGGTTCGCCAGTTTTCTGGATCGCCGGCAGCAGTACGTGAGTGATGATGGTGTTGACAGCGAGCTACAAGTCGTCGATTACGGTGTCGTTCAAGGAAGCATCATCGGCCCCACCCTGTTCAACTGCTACGTAAACAACTTGAAGGACCTGCAGCTCAATGGAACTCTCTTCATGTACGCCGATGATATTGTGTTGGTGTACGCTGCCACTACTACCGAAGAACTCCAAGGCAAGATGAATGAGGACCTAGTTCAGTTGCACTGCTGGATGAATGAACACAAATTAACGGTAAATATTCAAAAAACCAAATACATGTTGTTCAATGAATCAAGTAGGATACGGTGGACGCTAAGCTACGGCGATGAAAGCATTGAACGGGTCGACTACTTCAAGTACCTGGGTGTCTGGCTGGACAGTGACCTGAAATGGGAGTACCAGATCGAGAAGCTGAACAGCAAGTTATCTCAGGTTGCCGGGATCTTCAAGAAGATCTCGCCCGTGGTTCCAGACCAAACCAAGAAGATGCTATACTTCTCACTGTTCCACAGCCACATGGTCTGCGGGATTGCAGTTTGGGGAGCAGCTGGCAGCTCAACGGTCAGTCAACTACAAACTACACAGAACAAGGCGATCAAGAACCTATTTGGCTACCGTCGTCGTACAGCTACTGCATTCATCCACACACGCAACCAGCTCCTCACCGTCGGTAGCACGTACTCGGCGGTCGTATGTAACCACATACACAAGGTCCTGCACGGCGGCATCCATACCAACACTGTGCTGGGCCGAGGTGTGGACAGACACGGGCACTTCACCAGAGGAAGGGGAAATCTTACTGCTAGCCGGATCAACACAACGACTTTTGGGCAGAACTCAGCACTCTACAAGGCAACAATGCTGTACAACGCTCTTCCCGAGGACATCAAAGGACTTCCAACTTCTCAATTCAAAAAAGAACTAAAAAACAAACTATTTGAAGAACAATTTTAGACTGTTGTGAAAAGTTTCTTCTCTTAAATTTCTATAGTTTTTTGTCTCTCTGTTAATTGTTAGTTTTTATTTGCACTTATTTAATGCTTGTAAACAAAATGTAAAGCAAAACAAACTAGTCAGTCACTACGAGCCGTTGGCTCATTGGCAAATAAACGATTAATAATATGTTTAACTATATTTTTATTGTTGAACTATATTTATTTAACCACACCCAAAGTTAAAGAACGAGAGGATAGTCCTCACGAAAAGAAACGTGAGGAAAGTGCTATTTTGCGAGAGTATATCTCGCGTGTTCATTCGTTCATTGGAACAGTTCATCCTATTGAGTGGCTTATATGGACAAATGAACGCCACTTAGTTACCGAACCATGGTGGCCCATACGGCAAAGGCACGGTTCAATAAGCCAAAGGTCTTTGGTTCGAGTCTCGGTAATTTCGGGATTTATCCTCTCCGTCCGCACACAGTACTATTTTACTACCGAATCGTGCTCTTTATCCTCTCGTATGCCGATGCCCAGTTTTGGGTGCAAATTTAATAATCTAGAGTCTTTTTTCAAAAGGACAAATCAGGAGCTCGCTAATATCTTATTGTAAATGAACTTTTTCTTCTCTTCATTACTGACTTAATCATATTAAATGAAATATCAACATTGATCAAGGCCAAAAACCTGATCCCATTTCTTAAACCACAGTAAACAAACCTCGCAGCGCCACGTGCACGTCCCGCATCACCCCGCAGCAACTGTTTCCACGTGTCAGAACCGCACCGCACATATGCGCTCCAGATGAACTCGCCGCCGCAGAGAAGGGAGCCCGCACTTTATGGGAGTCTTCGTCGGGTGCAACACCGCATCCATAACTTCACCGCAGACCATCGTCTCATTCTGTGCTCGCTTCTAGCCCAGGTCGAGCATAAATGTTTATTGCAGGTCCCTGGAGACGGTAGTGTGTGTGTGTGGCGCCACGGTTGTGCTAGCTTGTCGCAGTTGAAATAAATGAGATTCTTAAAAGTTTTGTAATTCTCTTCAAACAAAAGTACTATACATTTTATGGTGAAGGGGATACCCGAATGAACAGTACAGTCAACCAACCATAAAAGCAACAGTTTTATAGTGAAAATTTTCGTCCATATTAATAATCTCATGGAAAGTATTAAAATTTTAAAAAGGTAGTAACATTAAGACGTAAGGTTAAATAACCATAAGATTAATGGTAATCCTATAGTCATCATCTATGCGGGATCTGACGAGGACAGGACTCCCACTTGAACAAGCCAGCACACCGCCAACGCTGTGTGACCACTTTCGTGTTCCAGTTCTCCGGAGTCCCATCGGGACCAGGGCGAGCGATGCATAAGGTTCTGTTTGTGACACGTTCTGGCAAACCGGGGCCCCCTTGTTTGATGTGGTTCAACGCCTCACATCTCTGCTAGGTGTGTGTTGGGTACCACCGGCCTAGGACTTTTAATTTCTGACGCTTTAGGGCCTGCTGCTGCTGGTGGCGGAGCACGCGTGGCAAGTGATTAACTCAAGTTATCCGAAATTTTAATTAAAATTTTACGGTTATAATATTCGTCTGCTTTGGTTGGTGCGCTCATTTGATCTTGGTTGGTTGCATTTTGGTGATACCTCCAGGCGGGGGAACGAAACATCAGGTACGTTCTGGCTGTTTGAGTCGTTAAACTTTGTTGCGCGTTATCTGGCCACTTCAGAGTACCGAAAGGACACCGACGACCACGGTGATGATGATGATAAAGGAAAGTCCATTTGTGGGATGTAAATTTGGCCTGATAGCCCGCCCGGGTTAGGGGGGGCCATCACCGTCGGGACTCGGAGTTCCGTGAAATGGGTAAACTCCCTTGGCCCACTTTTTTTTGTTATTCTGCTGGGACGTTCTGGACGCAGTCTCTCTCGCTGGACTGTTGTGTGCGGTAATGGATTTGATAAATATTAGGGTTGGCCCCGACGAGTAGGTCGTACCGCTCCCAGTGCGGGGTGATGTTTATCTGGTTAGAGGCTACTTTCCGAAATGAGCATAAGTGCTTTTGTTTATGGCCGAAACTCCACAGAGAGAGAGAGGGCCAGCAGCGGTCAGCCTACACTATTTTCCGGGTTTAATTCCAGAACTCTGTGGGTTGTTGTTGATAGTGTGTGCGGTGCTGCAGCGGCAGTACGACGGCAAAGTTTGTCAGGGATGATGTAAGGTTATCTGGGGGCCCGGAAAAGGAGTTGCGCTGTCACTAGAAGGTATCCGGTAGATTAGACGAGTTATCTAATGGAAAAAAAAACTTCTCAAGGAAGATATGGGTAATACTCTACCAACTCACACGAAATCGGGAAAAGTTGCGCCGACCCCTCTTCGATTTGCGTGAAACTTTGTCCTAAGGGGTAACTTTTGTCCCAGATCACGAATGCGAGCTCTATTTTTCGATATCTAGTGATGGAGGGGCGGTACGACCCCTTTTATTTTTGAACATGCGAAAAAATACATGTTTTTCAATAATTTGCAGCTTAAAATGGTGATGAGATGGAAATTTGGTGTCAAAGAGACTTTTATGTAAAATTGGACGCCTGATTTGATGGCGTAATCAGGATTCCGAAAAACGTATTTTTCATCGAAAAAAACATTATTTTTTTTGAAAACTCTGAGATTTTGCGTTATTTAACTGTAATTTTTTTCAAAATATAATTAAATTTTGTTCAATAAATTCAATAAATTCAATAAATTTAATAGAAAATATTTAAGCCTCAAAGCATTTTGCGGATCTGTAAACTAAAATTTTAACAATTTTCGCTGATAGGCCAAATTAATGCTGATATATGCCGAACACACATTTTAATGCTTTAAAATTCTTATAGATTTCAAAGTATTCAAATGTTTATCTATTTGCACAACCAAATCTGAATTTCCAGACCAAAATTTAATTTGTTTTTAATTTCAGGAATTCCTGGGCCAAAATATAAAAAAATCCCGGGTTGGACGCACTAATCTACATTAGAAATTGGAGGGTTGTTTGGGTGAGACTTTAAAAACTTCAATATTCCTGTTTATTTTTCTTTAAGCCGCTGTATATCAGCAACCAGAGGTCTAATCCGCAATGCACAGTGGTCCAGATCGCAAAATTAAGTGGAAAATGGATTTTCCGAAAAATGGTTAAGTTTTGGAGCTTTGGTGTCTTCAGAAGAAATGTTGCATATGGAAAGGGGCAACTTTTGGTTTGGTTGAAAAATAGGGTGGTTCACGATTAGGGTGATTTTGGAAATCTAACTTTACAGGAATATTTTTGGGAATTTTTTCGTCTTCTAGAAAGTTGATGGGCTTGCCAATCCAAGCAACTTTGTCGAAGACACCAAAATTTTATCTCGTAATCTACGCCTTCTACGACCAAATTTATGGAAAGCATCTGAGCAAACCTTCGAAAATCAGTTTTTTTAACGTGGCAATTCAGGGTTAAGTTTTAGAGAAAAGTGGTATTCGGGGCACTTTTAGAGCTCTAAAAAACAAACATTTTTATTATCTGACAAGTCAATTTGGACATAAGGGTCAAAAGTTACAGCGATTTTAAGGTAAAAAAGATGCAAATTTAAAACTTAAATATCTCAAAAAGGCGCAAGCCAAATTTTAAGCCCTAGGTTGCATTTGAAAGAGGAGATCCAGCACTACAAACGCTGAAAAAATCTCAGGGGTGTTTTTCTTTAAACTCGAGATATCTTCATTTGAAAAAGTCTAATTTTCAAGGGAAAACCTTATGGGACCACCCTAACGAATTTCGAAAATTTTCCAAATATATGTTTTTACATGTAATTTTGCCCGCTGAATCTGTATCTGCCCTCAGAATTGACCCAAAGTGTCGAAAAATCGATTTTTGGTCATATTTTGGGTTTAAATGCTAATTTTACATTTTCGACACTTTGGGTCAATTCTGAGGGCAGATACAGATTCAGCGGGCAAAATTACATGTAAAAACATATATTTGGAAAATTTTCGAAATTCGTTAGGGTGGTCCCATAAGGTTTTCCCTTGAAAATTAGACTTTTTCAAATGAAGATATCTCGAGTTTAAACAAAAACACCCCTGAGATTTTTTCAGCGTTTGTAGTGTTGGATCTCCTCTTTCAAATGCAACCTAGAGCTTAAAATTTGGCTTGCGCCTTTTTGAGATATTTAAGTTTTAAATTTGCATCTTTTTTACCTTAAAATCGCTGTAACTTTTGACCCTTATGTCCAAATTGACTTGTCAGATAATAAAAATGTTTGTTTTTTAGAGCTCTAAAAGTGCCCCGAATACCACTTTTCTCTTAAACTTAACCCTGAATTGCCACGTTAAAAAAACTGATTTTCGAAGGTTTGCTCAGATGCTTTCCATAAATTTGGTCGTAGAAGGCGTAGATTACGAGATAAAATTTTGGTGTCTTGGACAAAGTTGCTTGGATTGGCAAGCCCATCAACTTTCTAGAAGACGAAAAAATTTCCAAAAATATTCCTGAAAAGTTAGATTTTTAAAATCACCCTAATCGTGAACCACCCTAATTTTCAACCAAACCAAAAGTTGCCCCTTTCCATATGCAACATTTCTTCTGAAGACACCAAAGCTCCAAAACTTAACCATTTTTCGGAAAATCCATTTTCCACTTAATTTTGCGATCTAGACCACTGTGCAATGCACAGTGTTCGGAATAGCAAAATTAAGTGGAATAAATTGATAACTCCTTTTTTTGACGTCCTAGCCAAATGGTGTCTTCGGAAGAGTTGTTGTACTTGATAAGCGTCTTTTGAAGTTATTTACATTCAGGGTGACAACCTTCTAGGGTGTCAACCAAAAACTAACTTTGTTGGATGACGTTGTAGGGCTTTGGTGTCTTGGACAAAGTTGTAGAGGAGAAAGTTTCATGAAAGTTTGTTGATGGCGCCAAATTTGTAGCTCTTAATCTACTTGAGATATACGCCATTTTTGCAAAAATGGTCCAAAAAAGCTTTTTTTATGATAACTAAGAATGTAAGCATTTTAGCGGCCTACTATGTTCTAGAGAGTTGGTTATGACATAAAATTACACATCTTTGCCCAAGACAGCAAAATGCTTTGAGCCTTTATTGAGGAGTTATAACCAATTTTAAGTGATTTTGAGCCTATTTTCAAGTTGCTGTGTTTTCAAAATGGCGCATTTTGGCGCAAAACCGAACAATGCACCTAAAAGTACACACTTTCAACTACATTCCCTGGAAATATCTCCGTGTCTATCGTTGTCTATTTTTAGATAACTCAATTTGATTTTGTCGGTTTTTAATCAATTTATTTAAAAATGTTATTCGAAATCATAATTAATACGAGGTGAAAATCGGTAAATTGAAGGTTAAATCGATTTTTATGGAAAATACTTTGTCTATGAAAAAATACGACAACCTTTCTAAAGTGACCAAATATAAAAGGAAATACTTAATTTTAAATACGAACCATTAATTAAAATTTAAACTTACGTTATATTTGGGCTAAACATGTTTTTATTCATAATTTTAGAATGTGTGTCATGATTTTAAGCATAAAAAATGTATTTTCCATAAAAATCGATCAATTTACCCTTAAATTTACCGATTTTTACCTCGTTTTCAAAAAGATTCCGTTTAAAAATTAAAAATAAGTTGATTAAAATCCGTCGAATACAAATTGAGATATCTAAAAATAGACACCGATAGACACGGAGATATTTTAAGGAATTGTAGTTGAAATTGTGTACTTTCAGGTGCATTGTTCGGTTTTACGCCAAAAAGCGCCATTTTGAAAACACAGCAACTTGAAAATAGGCTCAAAATCACTTAAAAATGGTTATAACTCCTCAATAAAGGCTCAAAGCATTTTGCTGTCTTCGGCAAAGATGTGTAATTTAATGTCATAACCAACTCTTCAGAACATAGTAGGCCGCTAAAATGCTAACATTCTGAGTTATCATCAAAAAATGCTTTTTTGGATCATTTTTGCAAAAATGGCGTATATCTCGAGTAGATTAAGAGCTACAAATTTGGCGCCTTGGACCAACTTTCATGAAACTTTCTCCTCTACAACTTTGCCGAAGACACCAAAGCCCTACAACGTCATCCAACAAAGTTAGTTTTTGGTTGACAACCTAGAAGATGTGTATGGGTGAACCAATGACACAAAATGGCTTCTTTGATGATAGGGAAGGCCCCAACAAAGTTTGAGCCAAATAAAAAATACAGCAAATAAAAATGGTCAAAATCAGCCGATTTCCTACACTGAAATAAAAAAAAGTACCAGATTCCTAAATTCTAGGAATTTTGCCTCCTTTTCTTATTAAGAAATCCAAAAAACCCAATTACTTGATAAGGAAAGGAGCTAAAATTCCTATAATTTAGGAATTTGGTACTTTTTTTTATTTCAGTGTAGGAATTGCTCAGGTCCAAACACACTTTGGAATTAGTTTGATGATTCAAAATTGAATTTCCAATCGAAAAGTATTTCACATAGTTTTGGATAAAGTGCACCGTGTTCAAGTTATATCCACCTTAAAGTGACGTATTGTAAAAAAAACTGTTTGAGGTTATCTGAGAGTAACTCAAAAAGCGTAAAATATTAAAATAATAATACTTCAGAAACTATTGGACCGATCTTTCCGGTGAAAATATTTTCAAAATCTTCAAATAGTAATATATTTACAGAAGGTATATTTCAGAATAAATTGCATTAACCTTTTTTTTAAATTTGGAATGAAATTTAAAAGAGAAAGTTGAGTTTAAACATTAAAAGAGTCTTACAGCTATAATTCCTAGTTTTACAAATTGACAAATGAAATCAAATAATTGCTGTCAAACAGCTATGATACAAAACAAAAACACTTTTTATGATCCCTCCTCACAATCTAGACCAACGTGAGACGGCACGGCGCGGTGTTACATTACGTTAAATGAAAAACCTGAGCCCGAGACAACAACTCCCATACGTCACTTTTGCTCCGTGCCGTCCCAGTCCGCCACAATCACGGAAACGCAATCCGTCATCCCGCCGGGAGGACCAAAAACCGGCAAATATTCATCAAATATTTATGCACATTCGGGGGTTTTTTTTTGTCGTGGTGAGGAAACATGTGAGGAAAAAAGTTCAAGACAAACGAAGCACAAAACACAGTCGTCGTGTCTCGAGAGAGGAAGGCCGGAAACTCCCTCAACAAGAACAAAGTGGCCATTCATTACTGGAGGGGGGGGGGGACCGATTTAAGGTGGAAGCGAAGGCCACGTGACGTTCTCCAGCAGGTTGGAAAAGTGGTGACACATTGGTGATATATGTGCGTTTCGCCGGAGGAATGTTAAGGCCCGAGAAGTTACTGTGCGATTGGAATGTCTCCGGTTGGTTCGTGCTCGAGTACCTCTCCACCACGTGGATGGACATTCCGAGAGGGACACTGGTGGGGGTTGGATTGTTTGTATTTTGGGAAAGATAATGGCAGGTTTAGAGCAGTTCTTCCAAGTTGTTTTCAAGGAATCGAAGTCCTTCGCAGATAAACGGTACACGGAGAAAAAAGAGTTCCCAAAATCGTGAACAAGCGTTCATGAAAATGGGAACCACGGAAAAGGTGTTCAAATTTCATGGTACGTTTTTCAAAATCGTACCATGGGATTTGAACACTTTGTTCGAGGTTCCCATTTTCATGAACGATTGTTCACGATTTTGGGAACTCTTTTTTCTCCGTGTACGATTTTGGTTCTTGAAAAGGTCTTCTAGGGCAATGGCACGTGAGTTCGATTATCTTTGATTGTGGGGAACGAAGTTTTGGGGATTGTTATATAATATTTATTCGGTAATGGTTGGCTTTGACAAGCTCCAATCAATATAAGAAATCAACGTTCTAAATCAGAAGACGAACGTGGCGATGTTGATACAAAACATGCACTTGATTTTTTCAACATAGGTTGAACCCCGGTCCCATAGATTGGTGTTGCATATCATATCTTCGTTCCATTCCAACGCTGAAACCAAAACCGCCCCACAAAAAATACAAACTCACTAAATTAAAGCTAATTTTCCACTTCTTTGAACTTCGCACGAACCTCAAACGACGAAACGTTCGCGGCTTTGTTCCGAGACGCGTCTCACATTTCCATAAGCAAGTGGTAGACACAAACTCCACGACGACGTGTGAGCCACTTGTGGTGTGGATTCTAAACGCCAACACTGCTGCCGCCGACGACGACGCGGTTTCGCTTCCAATAATAATCATAAACCATTTCTCCGTACAACGACGACGACGACGATGCAACACGACCATTGAAGATGAGCCTCTGACATCATCTTCATTGTCGTATCACACATGCACACTTTGTCGGCATCGTCATATGGAGTTTACACCGTGTGACAACAAGAACGTCTGGTTGAAGTCTGTGAAGACGTCATCCCCACCAAAGATCAATGTTGTCCCATTTTGACTACTCAAAAAGACTGCTTCAAACTTTTAGTCTACCCAGCAGTGATAGAAAAAACTATCATTTGAGAATTTCCAGCACCAACATATCAGAGACCGTCACGTGTGAGAAATCTCGTTCTAGCGCTCCGCCTCTTTTCCTCGACCACGCGCTCTCGCCGCTGAGTCTTTCGTTCTCTCAGAAAACCGCAATGAAAGAACGCAAGAGAGCGAGCATGACTGTGAATGTGGCAATAAGAGAGAAAAACAAAAACGTGGTCGGCTACATCGTGGTGCTGAGAGTATCAGGACGGAAAGAAGAGCCGCACTTGATATTTCTAACTAGAGTTTTCAGTTATGATAATTGTAGGTCGCCAACATCGAGATTTGATCGGGCAAGCACTAAAAAAAAGAAACAGCAAATATGCTTCACAGTGTAATGGCAGCAACAACGCCGGGACGGCAAGTGAACCCGACGACGATATGTGGCGAAGTCGACCTTTTGTTGCCTCGCAGCACATGAACTCTATTCTGAGAGTGCACCGCTGATGCGTTGCATGCTGCAGCATAGCGAGTTTCGTTGCATCGGGCAGTGCAGTGTGTGCTAAAGCGATGAAATTTAAAACTTTAATTAAATTCATTTCGCGGGTTTTTTTTTTTTGTTATTACGAAAAATTCACTCTTTTAAGCTATTGTAAAAATAATATTTTCATTTGCTCTACATAAAGAAATGAGCAACTCTCGATTTTTTTTGTATTTTTTAATCCGGCTGAAACTTTTTTGGTGCCTTCGATATGCCCAAAGAAGCCATTTTGCATCATAAGTTCGTTCATATAATTTTCAATACAAATTTGGCAGCTGTCCATACAAAAATGATATGTAAAAAATCAAAAATCTGTATCTTTGAACAAATTGTTTGATCGATTTTGTGTCTTGGGCAAAGTTGTAGGTCTGGATAAGGACTACACTGAAAAAAATGATACACGGTAAAAAAATTGGTGATTGTTTACATCATTTTTTGTCACTAAAACTTAATTTGCAAAAAAAAACACAATTTTTTTTCTGATATGTTTTAGAGGACAAAAAAATGCCAACTTTTTCGAAATTTCCAGAATGGGCAAACAATCTTTGACTGAGTTATAACTTTTTGAATCAATACAGTTTTTTTCAAAAAATCGATATATGGGTCGCAAAAAATTTTCAACTTCATTTTTCGATGTAAAATCGAATTTGCAATCAAAAAATACTTCAGTGAAATTGTGATGAAGTGCACCGGTTTCAAATTATAGCCATTTTAGGGGAACTTTTTTCAAAATAGTCGCAGTTTTTCATTTTTTTAAATTAGTGCCTATGTTTGCCCACTCTTGAAAAAAATATTTTTAAAAAGCAGAGCAAAATCAATAAAATTGGCTTTTAAGAACTTTATTAATACGACCCTTAGTTGCTGCGATATTGCCATGCAAAGGTTTAAAAACAGGAAAATTGATGTTTTCTAAGTCTCACCCAAACAACCCACCATTTTCTAATGTCGATATCTCAGCAACTAATGGTCCGATTTACAATGTTAAAACATGAAAAATCCGTAAAATTTCGTTTCGAAAACAATATTTTCAAAAAATTTAAATCAAGACTAACATTTCAAAAGGGCGTAATATTGAATGTTTGGCCCTTTTGAATGTTAGTCTTGATTTAAATTTTTTGAAAATATTGTTTTCGAAAAGATCGGAAAATTTCACGAATGTTTCATATTTTAACATTGTAAATCGGACCATTAGTTGCTGAGATATCGACATTAGAAAATGGTGGGTTGTTTGGGTGAGACTTAGAAAACATCAATTTTCCTGTTTTTAAACCTTTGCATGGCAATATCTCAGCAACTAAGGGTCGTATCAACAAAGTTCAAAAAAAATCTAAATATAAAAAAATTCTTAGCTTTTCAAAAATATTTTTTTCAAAAGTGGGCAAACATGGGCACTAATTTAAAAAATGAATAACTGCGACTATTTTCAAAAAAGTTACCTAAAAATGGCTATAACTTGAAAACGGTGCACTTTATCAAAATTTCACTGAAGTACTTTTTGATTGCAAATTCGATTTTACATCGAAAAATGAAGTTGAAAAATTTTTGCGACCAATATTTCGATTTTTTGAAAAATCAGTATTCATTAAAAAAAGTCATAACTCGGTCAAAGATTGTTTTCCCGTTCTGGAAATTTCTGAAAAGTTGGCATTTTATATCCTCTTAAACATATAAAAAAAAAATTAAAATAGTGTTTTTTTTGCAAATCAAGTTTCAGAGACAAAAAGTTACATTAAAAAGCACCAAATTTTTTTACCGTGCATCTTTGTTTTCAGTTAAGTCCTACAACTTTGCCGAAGGTGCCCGTGGGAGTCGCTCAACCTGCATTCCTGTCACACATGAGGTCTGCACAGCTGATTCCACGTAGATTTTTTCCGCCATTAATGACAGGAAACGCTGACAAACGGAATATGTGCCAAAATCATAATTGGTTTTTAACATATGAAGGGAAATCATCGTGAACTGGAACTGCCGGTCGTTAGCCCGGGTAAAGTGGAAACGTTGAGATGATTGTTGTCCTCTGCTCTCATCTCGCAAAAAACCATACAGAGAACCTCGTCCCATTCAACCGGCTCCGTGGCTTAATGGTTACGGCTTCTGTCTCCCAAGCAGAAGGTTCAGGGATCAAATCCCGGTCGATACCTTTGAAATTTGGAATCAGGAATTTGAATATGAATAAAAACTAAAATGAAATCAGGTGGGATTCGAACTCACACCTTTGGATTGGTGGTCTGGGACGCTAAGCAGTCGGCCATCAGAAGGTTTACACTCTAGCAGTGAATTGATCCGTAGTGTTGAAACATGTTATCTCTTCTTCTCATATTATTAAATACGCGCTGATCCCTGATTTGCCTGAGGGGATTGGAAGTCTAAATATAGATCGAGTTTCCTTCAGATGCTTGCTTCTATGTTTAGGCGGGGCCGAACAATGCCCAGCGACCTCGGAATTGGACCGCAAGGAGCTCTGTCATTCTGAAATGGGTCGTTGGAAGCAGCGCGAGGGCTGTCACCACCTAATACCCGGGACTGAGATAAGCTGTATCAGCATTCGGCATATACACAGTCTGATACAAATTATACTTTCCCATAATTTCGCTACCGGTTAGCGGGTATTGGATTGGACCACACACACACACAGTCCTACAACTTTGCCGAAGACACCAAATCGATCAAAAAATTCCTTCAAAAGATAATATTTTTGAATATCCGTACATCATTTTTGTATGGACAGCTGCCAAATTTATATGGAAAATTATATGAACGAACTAATGATGCAAAATGGCTTCTTTCGGCATACCGAAGGCACCAAAAAAGTTTCAGTCGAATTAAAAAGTACAAAAATATAAATTTAAGAAAAAAATACCGATTCCGTAGAGAACTGCTCAAATGTTTTATCTGTTTACAAAAATTCACGTTAGTCAAGTGTCGAATGTCAAGTTGCGACATTCCTGAGTTTTCACTCATTTGATTTTGGAGTGACTATTTGATTGCGTGATTTAGTCATTCATGGCAGTTATCTAGGTCCAATCTAATTTTCCAACTCTCTAAATACTTCATAATCGAGCAAAATCGAAAAAAATCTGTTGATTTAAATATTGTTTCCCTGCATTAAAATTTATCTTTTATTCTATTTAAAACGAACTTTCTTTAAATTTTTGACTCACCTATTTATTTTGAATTTATGTTAAATTTACAAATAAAGTTTTTTCCTATCCAGGTCAATACTACCAATATTTTTTCTAGAAATATGTCATATTGAGGTAATTTGGAGTTATTTAGCGTGTGTGTGTGCAACCAATCAAACGGTACCACGCGGTCGCTTCTTACAAATTGAGTTGTTTCCACGTATTTTAGATTTAACATGCTATACATGCGAATAAATCGTGTTGCCTTTGGCCAGCATAATTGCATTAAATTAAACCAAACGCACTCGTGTGAAAGAAGCTCGAACTAGCCTAACTTAATCACCGGTGGTAAGCGAGCTAGAAGTAATAGCTCAAATCAAATTGATGAGTTGACTTTTCCAGTGTCGAGTGTTTCAGGAAAAAAGGATCGATTTGATGTTTTTAAATAAATAAAATGATCAAAAACATAAAAGTTCAAAAGCAACATCATTTTATTTCCAAATATGAAAAAAGAGTCAAAAGAAGAATTGAATAATTTTCAATCACTTTCGTGCACGCATGACCGGCTGCGTAAACGCACAAATTTTACATCCGAGAGGGCGGGAACCCAAGTTTGGGGACCGGCCGTTCGTCGGTGACCGGTTCCGCTGCATTGATCCCGCGCGGGAAATGGCCAATAAATTTCCCGTTTAATCGAGCGGCATATTTTACGCGTCGCTAGCAAGCAGCTGTGTGTGTGTGATGTTTTTTTTTCGTTTTTTTTTCTTTCTTTTGTCCACTTTGCATTGTGCACGCATTCAAGCTGTAAACAATTTCAATTGTTTTAATCTGCGTGTTTTTTTTGTTTCGCTCTCTCTCTCAGTGTGTGTTATTTTCGATTCCTCACCCTTTTTCTATTTACCAACCAACCGATCGTTTTGCGCTTTCATCGCGGGGGAATTTGTGTTTTTTGGTATGGGTTTGAGGCTTCACAATTACCGTGGCGAATGAACGCAATAAACACACGCAATCGTTCTCAAATATTAACATGGTAAAAAAAAACTTGTAATGAAATGTAGAACGGGATTGGTTCGTTTCTTTCCCTGGAATGCAATTGCATCGACGTTCGACGGGTGTTGCAATTATTATTTTTGTTTTTTACATTTAAACTTTTTTTACGATTTTGAAATAACCTGACAATTTGATTTTCAGCACACAATTTTTGTAATCAAAGAAAAATGTTTTTTACGGTTATGAAGTGTTTCAAATAATTTTTTTTAAACGTTACAGTTTTTTGTTTAATTTACGATATTTTAATAAATCGTGGACTTCAATTTGACGGTTGAATACTTACAATTATAAATATTTTATCTTTAACGATGGGGGAAAAAAATAATAGCCTGTTTTTTTCCGATTAAATTACTTATAATATCTGTTTTTATGATTTTGATTCTTGAGCAATTTAGGCTTAGTTTTTTTTTATAATTGAACACAAATAATTGGTTAAAAATTGTTAATAATCCTTTTTTTTAATTGTGACCTAAAAAAGAATTGACAAAAAATGTGTTAAACCACTAATCTTAAATGAATTTTAAAGATTTCAGTTGACAACCTTTTAAAAACAACGTAAGAACCTGGAAAATGAAAGTGTTAGATTTAAAGTGTATTTGCCAAGTATGGGGTTATCAATTTCGTTATTCTTAAATAACAACCATTTGATTGATTTTTTTTTTGTGAATCGTGGACCGGTTCGGATGCCGGCGGTTTTTCCGACGACGTAATTCCGGGTTGGTACGAAATTCCAACGAAAAATCTATTCTATCGATACAAAGACCCCCAAAACGGTGTTATCCCCACTCAAAAATGTTTATTTAGCAATTCTATGGTAATATACGGACAATTAGTTGAATTGAAGGTTTGCAAAATTAAGTTTCGATAAGTTTTTTTTATAGAATTTCCAGAGTTATATAAACTTTTATACCAAGTAGTTAGTAAACTTTATATTCAATCCAAATTATTTTTTAATCAGTCAAGGATGCCAACTTGGAGTTGAAAGACTGGATTTATGGTGATTTGTCAACAAATAACATTATTGATGTTAATTTTTCGAAAGGTGTATTAACTTTTTTTGCACCTATTCTGATTTTTGTAATAGGATTTGTTAAAGAACTTTTTATAGAAATCATCTTTTCATGAGCTTTTTGTAGTAAAATGTTCGGCATGAGAACAAAACGTAGTACTAGGTTTCTGTCAAACTTTAAATTGTTTACATGTTTTATCACAAAATGTGCATAGTGCTCAAGGGGTGTAAATACTTTTTTACATACTGTGTGGCAAAAAAAAATATTTTTTTTTCAAATTTAGTTGTGAGACTGATTACTTTTCTTGTCATTCTTGCTTGACGAAAAGGCCTTCTTTTCTCTATTTTAAATGAATGAATCGAAAAGTAATACTTTTTGATACAAGTGCCGAAAAGTTTTACTTTTCAGCACTGAAATGGGTGCTTAAAAGTTAAACTTTTAAGCACTTGTATGGAAAAGTTATATTTTTCAATATTGTTTTGATTTTATAGAAAATCTTCTTTTAGCAACTTGTTGCATAAACTACTTTTTTGCAATTCCGTCGTGAAACTACTTACTTTTCCTGTCATTCTTGAACGACGAAATAGCCTACTTTTCTGTACCAAAAATAAAAGAATCGAATAGCAACACTTTTCAAAATAAATGCTGAAAAGTTCTACTTTTCAGCACTGAAATGGGTGCTGAAAAGTTGAACTTTTCAGCACTTGTTTCGAAAAGTAACACTTTTCAAAATTTTTTTTTTGATTTAAACGATTTATTGACAAAATACATGAAAATTCGACTTAAAATTTCACTCAATGGGTGTTTTTCGAAATTGCAAAAAATGTCGTATGGAACTCGTTGCAAAACTTGATTTTTTCAGCACTCGTCGTATTTATCCAACTTGGTGAACCTCGTTGGATAAATGTACGACTCGTGCTGAAAAAATCCTCTTTTTGCAACTTGTTGCATAAACTACTATTTTCGAATTCATATCTTTGACACCAGATGTTTCAACATCCTTAACTCTTAATCAAGAAATTCCTTTTGAGTATCCTAAAACATAATTTAAAAAATGGAAAATAAAAAAAATCGTAAATATTTTTTTAGTAAGAAAAGTACAATAAATAAAACAAACGGTTTTTTGCACGTGTATCACAGCAAAAAAGTTTTATTTTGGAAGATGAAAATGTTGTTTCCTAAAAATATTACCTCTTTTCTGAGTAAGTTTATTTAAATAAAAATTCTTAAAAATGAGAAATTCAACAGAAACTGTTCTAGCCATTTTCAAATTAAATCCTCATGTTTTGAATCCCGAATCAACATGAATTTTCTATGAAACCACTTCCCGCGTTGCTTCCGTGCGCCCACACGCTTAATTCAAAGGGCCCGTACAGCTTCATCAACCTCATCTTCCGCGTAACTTTCACAAGGAAATCAATGAAAGCCGCCTCGCATAATCCTTCTTAAACGGCTGTGCAAACATCGGCACTAACA
>NC_068939.1:146664214-146724214 GCF_016801865.2 Culex pipiens pallens
AAATAATTGATAAAACAAAATGAAGTGTCCGGGTTTCGAAGCGTCCGGGCATTCGAATCATGACGTTAGTGTTTAGAAAAATGGTTACGTTAAAAATTCTTAGTTGAAATTCCGGAGTGACTTTTAAAGTCATAGTTTTTGTTTAACAAAATAAATAAAAATCGATTTATTTTGGATTTTATACTCAATTCGAAGCAAACTCGAATCACAAGTTTTCACATTTTACATGAAATTTGTTCAACTGAAATTGCCTATAAATTGGATATTTTTTAAATTGTGTTTTAAAAACACATATTATTCATTATTTACAAGCTTATTTTACCTTCACCTAGTGGAAAATTGTCTAAAAAATACAAAAATGCATTTCTTTTCCGATTCAAAATCATGTTCATTGAGAAAATCATGACACTTTGAGAAGTTTTAAGTAATGACTTTCCTCAATATTTTTTTTACTATAGTTAACTAACTTTTTAAACTTTTTGAGATTTAAAAAACCAACTTGGATTCGTGATCAGGGACAAAATTTACCTCTTAGGATAAAGTTTAACGCATATCGATGAGGGATCGGGGCAACTGCTGTGTAAGTTGGCGGAGAATTATCCATCAGTAAATTTACATTTTCCATGTTATTTGATATAAATTTCCATGCTTAATGCAGTTTACAATGTATATCATGATACCTTTTAAAACATGATTTTCTTTGTAGACTAAAATGACCCCAAAGTTTTACGAAAATCGAGAATGGAGTCATACAGACTGGACGAAAAGTTCAAAACATTTAGGGGAGTTCATTTCCAACAATTCATTCCAGAACCAGAAGCGAAAGAACGCGAGCAAATCGCAGCAAAAATGAAAAGTGCTTTTTCTTTGAGCTTTTTTTTGCTCTCGCTTTCCGTTTCTCAAAGAAGCATACGAGGAAGGTACGGCAGCAGCAGGTTGAAGACGATATCCACCGTTTTTGGTGGCGAATCTAATCCTAAACGTACCGCACCACACGCGTTTTCTGAGCTTTTTTTTTTGTGGTTGGTTTTGATGGGGGAGGCAACTGGAGACGTGAGTGGTTTGCTGAATCTAAGAGGGAGGAAAATATTTTTCGGAATCGCGAGGAATGTGTGTGAATTATTGCTCAATCTGAATCGAAAGGTGGGTTGTTCTGAGAAAAAAAGCAGGAGAAATGCGAGAAAAAATTGGAGCTCATACCAGGTGCTTTAAACCTTTAATCCTAATTCATATTTCACTTCTGGCTTTGGCTGATTGATTTTTAGCTCTTGGTTCCTCGAAAAGCATAGCGTTTCGTTAGAAAATATTTAAATTTTTAACGAGGTACCTGAAAATTAAAGTACTGATTTTTTAGATAATTCAAATGTGTATGGTCTTTTTCAACCTAGATTAAAGTATCCTCAAAAAACGGAAATAATATCTAAACTCCACTCGAACACACCTATTCAGGTTGCAGTCTGCATGCAAAACTGACGTGAGTGACTTTCACTTGGTGTTCCGGAAAATTGAGGCTTCAGGTTTTCCCAACCTTGTTTGTCCGGTTCCACGAAGAGGATAAAAACCCCGCAGGTTTCTAATCCCTCAAAACGGGGCGGGGAAATGATGGCAAAAAGTTGTAAATGCACCGCAAACTTTCATTACCGGGCAGCGCCGCGGCGCAGGTTCGCGTTTTTCGCCGCAATAATGACGGCTGGCCATCATAACTTTCTCCGGCACCAGCCGGCTTCTCTGGGGAAATTTTGTTAGGGTGGTTAAATATTAATTTTCAAAATGAAAAAAAGTGTAGTTCATTTAAAAAAATACTATTTCAAACATTGAAAATCAATCACCGAGGATTAAAATCCTGATCACCCTAACTTTTCGTGATGAATTTTCACCCGTCAAATTGATCGTAATGAACTGTCGTAAACAAACGCAACTGTATACGGGGGAACAGCAGTTCCCGGTGATGTATGATCGATTTAACGAGACTGGACTGGTTTGCATGTTTTGGTACCTACCTGTCGGTAATATTGGCTCGCTAGGTTGGTGCAAAGTCATGAACAGAAAATAACGAGGTGATGGTCCGCGGACATTCATTAGACTGTGGGCTGTGGCTGCGATGTCAGGAAAAAATATTTATTACGCGATGGAGATTGTTGGCCAAGTTACGTGTATGAATAATGCGTTGCGATATGTATATGATTTAATTACTCGATACAATCTTGACAACCTGATGTTGACTATAACAACGGTTGTATTAACTAATCGATCCTTATTAAAAAAAAAAAACAGTACTATCACTTATCTTTAGCGACTTAGGCTTGTGAATACCAGACGATTTATGCTCGAAATTTTTGCCATGCACAACGCAAACCCTCTGAAATTTTAGTTAAGGACTCGCAATGCATATCCTGAAAAAGCTTGTTTTTGAAATTGCATTGGAAAAAAATAATACAATCATCAAAAACGAGACCATTTTTTTCTATTCTTTCAAACTTTTTGAAAATCGGCTGTTGAAAATTGGCTTGAAGAATCTTCACCAATAATTTGAGCCAATCTGTCAAAAGTATTGTTGATGTATCGTGGCAACCATTCGAGCGACTGTTCAAAGTGTAAAGCATTTTTTTAGCATCAGAGCATAACTCTGAAAAACTATTATTTTCGTTTAAGACTATCTTAACCATTCCTTTTGGACTATACCAACTATCCTATGAACGTGCAAAAAAAGATGAAAATTCTATGAATTTAAATAGCTTCTAAAACCTATTTTTGTAACCATCTGCCTTCAGAACATATTCAAATTCAACAAATTCAATAATTATAAACGGGTGGCCACAGAAATCAAATTTTTGAATTCCCTTTTTCCGAACCTCATAAAATAGAGATTTCTTAACCAAACATATTTAGTTTCTTAATAAAAAATGCTTCAGATTAAGATTAGTGCGCTGACCACGGGGACGCGCTGTCTTGTTTTTGCATGCTCATTTTCATTTCTTTTGTGTCGCTGTTTGTGTGCTTGGGTGCGTGGTTATTATAATTAAATAATGGCATCATTAGTGCGCTGACCACGGGGACGCGCTGTCTTGTTTTGTCTTGTTTCATTTCTTTTGTGCCGCTGTTTATGTGCTTGGGTGCTTGGTTATTATATATAGGTGAAGGGATTTTATTAAATGATCATTATATTGCATTATTATATTTATTTGATTATATAACCACACTATATTTTACACTTTACACATCATACAAAACACATATGAAACTGTAAACAGGAGCGTTTGGTACGGTATGTCCACGCATCCTTCTTCCCCTGTAGATTCTGTGAAATGTGATCCGTTCTCAGAATCCTCTCTGCGGTAAACACAACGTAGTAGGGCTGGCCGCTTTAATTTTTGCAATACATTTTCGGGTGTTCTCGGATGTACTGCAATTATTAATAATGACAAGAAAAGTGCTTGGGGCGTAATCTAATCACAAGACTTTCCAGCATGCTTTCATCGGACTGGCTGCGTTTGTGTTAGATTAGATTAGATTAGATTAGATTAATAAAAAATGCTTCAGATTAAATTCAAACTTAGCAAAAAATATATTTAGAAAAAGTACTTGAGTCATAGAAGCACAAAAATTTCAATAAAAGGAGAAACAAAAAAAAACTAAAACTATGGGTCTAAAAACGATACACCTCTCGAAATTTCTGAATAACAAAAACAATTTAAATAACATCGAAAATCTTTCAACGGAGATTTGTTTTTAGATAGTTTACTAACATGTTCCCAAAATATGGTGGATTTTGATGAACACTACCTTAAATGCCCATAGTTTGAAAATTGACCCAATCTCACCTCTTAGAGGGGGTGACATTGGGTCAAATGAAACTAAAATGATGCTCAAATAATAAGATATGATAAAATCAAGTCATCCAACAGTGTTCCTTGTTCGAGGGAATCGTATTGATACGCTACAATGTTTGAAGTGGAGATTTTCAAACATTTAGTTAGTTTTCGAGCAATTCTAACCAAAATATTAGAAAAATGATTTTTCGAGAGGTTATTTTTGGCCAAAAACGTTCCCCAACTTTAGACAGCTGCCAAAATAACAGGATTTGTTCTAGGAACGAGATTTTTTCAGCGAAGTCATCTTAAGATGTCCCCTACACAACCCTTTTAACAGAATTCAGTTTCATTGAGAAGAACCTGAGAAATGGTAAAATCCGTAAAAAATCACTTTGACCCAATCTCACCCCCTAAACCCAATGTCACCCCCACTGACGGTACAGTAGATGTTGTGGTAGCTGTCGGCCACTAATGCTATTACCAACCACTAGTGTCTTACTTTTTATCTGCAAGGAATTCGCCACCCTGGGCTCCTAAGTGTATGAAAGTATGGCACGGAGCGACGGCGTCGAATATCCACATTTACACAAAGAATTTTATAGCGCCCGCAGCGGGATTCAAACCGCCGACCTCTGGATTGTGAGTCCAATACGCGGTCCGATTGATCCACACGGGCGGGACCATTTCAAAAATTATTGACAAAAAAAATTGTTTTTAGGTTTCAACAAGAAAAGAAAACAGAATGGCAAGACAATAACTTAATATTTTATCATGCTGAAAATATGTCTGTCAAGTTGCCTTTTTAATTCATGGATTCAATGTTTGATTCTAAAAACAATGTTGATTTATTGAGTTGTTCGTTTTCAATGATTTCAATACTATATAATTGAAAAATCTAATTAAATGAAAACATTACCTCTAACATCATGCAACATGTTTGATGAGACTTAATCTTTAAAATAAATTTAGGCTGATACAAATTTTATTTAAAGTTTTTGTCAACCCCCTCCCCTCCTCCCCCTTAAATATTAAAAAAAAAACTTCAAAATTTCTATGTAAATTTAAGAGCAATCAGCTGACATTGATTTAAACTGCATTCCCCTGCGTTTAAAATCATTTTTAGCATGTTTGGGTTGATTTAAACATCTTTTGAATTTTTGAAAATTGAAAAATGTTTAGTATCGCAAATTGTTTTTTTTCTTTATTTTTTTTTGTTTTCGCCGAAGCTTTATTTGAAAACTAATGATTGCAAATTAACAGAACTAGTGTTAAATGAAACGAATTAGGTTTGATTAAATATAAACTGAGCATTATATTTCGAAACTATTCAATGATAGAAATAATTATTCAATGAGCATGTTTTGATTTCCAGAAAATTCCCGATTTTTTTCAGAAAAAACGCAAAAACTCCAGACTTTTTCCCGATTTTGTCGGATTTTGACGAATTCCAAAGTTATTTCAGATTTTCCCGATTTTCGGACTTGAGTGGCCACCCTGTAATAATAATGAATGTTATTTTTTTTTACTAACAGCTTATGGGTAATTCTCTACCAACTCACACGAAATCGGGAAAAGTTGCCCCGAACCCTCTTCGATTTGCGTGAAACTTTGTCCTAAGGGGTAACTTTTGTCCCTGATCACGAAACCGAGGTCCGTTTTTTTTTGATATCTCGTGACGGAGGGGCGGTACGACCCCTTCCATTTTTGAACATGCGAAAAAAGAGGTGTTTTTCAACAATTTGCAGCCTGAAACGGTGATGAGATAGAAATTTGGTGTCAAAGGGACTTTTATGTAAAATTAGACGCCCGATTTGATGGCGTACTCAGAATTCCGAAAAAACGTATTTTTCATCGAAAAAAACACTAAAAAAGTTTGGAAAATTCTCCCATTTTCCGTTACTCGACTGTAAAAATTTTTGGAACATGTCATTTTATGGGAAATTTAATGTACTTTTCGAATCTACAATGTCCCAGAAGGGTCATTTTTTCATTTAGAACAAAATTTTTCATTTTAAAATTTCGTGTTTTTTCAAACTTTGCAGGGTTATTTTTTAGAGTGTAACAATGTTCTACAAAGTTGTAGAGCAGACAATTACAAAAATTTGGATAAAAAGATATAAACATCACGAGTTATCGCGATTTTACGAAAAAAAGTTTTGAAAAAGTTACTTTTTGCGTTTCTCTTTGTTTCGTCGTCCGTGTCTGTCGCGGGTGACCATGAATGGCCATGATCGATGACGACCAACTTTTTCAAAACTTTTTTTTCGTAAAATCAGAACATTGTTACACTCTAAAAAATAACCCTGCAAAGTTAGAAAATACACGAAATTTTAAAATGAAAAATTTTGTTCTAAATGAAAAAATGACCTTTCTGGGGCAATGTAGATTCGAAATTACATTAAATTTCCCATAAAATGACATGTTCCAAAATTTTTAACAGTCGAGTAACGGAAAATGGGAGAATTTTTAAAACTTGTTTAGTGTTTTTTTCGATGAAAAATACGTTTATTCGGAATTCTGAGTACACCATCCAATCGGGCGTCCAATTTTACACAAAAGTCCCTTTGACACCAAATTTCTATCTCATCACCGTTTCAGGCTGCAAATTATTGAAAAACACCTCTTTTTTCACATGTTCAAAAATGGAAGGGGTCGTACCGCCCCTCCGTCACGAGATATCAAAAAACGGACCTCGGATTCGTGATCAAGGACAAAAGTTACCCCTTAAGACAAAGTTTCACGCAAATCGAAGAGGGGTCGGGGCAACTGCTGTGTGAGTTGGCGGAGAATTACCCTTATGTGTTTTTTTTCTTTATTTAAAGAATGTTCAGTAAATTTCAACTGCATCCCAAATATTAATCATATTTAAAAAAAATAATATCTTCTCTACAAATTTGTGAATTTTTTTGAACACTGTACAAAATAAAGCAACATTAGTCACAAAAAACGCTACATTAAAAAACAAGTGTTATTACCCTTCGGAGTTTGAAGTAATGTTTAATGTTTAATGTTTAATGTTTAATGTTTAATGTTTAATGTTTAATGTTTAATGTATAATGTTTAATGTTTAATGTTTAATGTTTAATGTTTAATGTTTAATGTATAATGTTTAATGTTTAATGTTTAATGTTTAATGTTTAATGTTTAATGTTTAATGTTTAATGTTTAATGTTTAATGTTTAATGTTTAATGTTTAATGTTTAATGTTTAATGTTTAATGTTTAATGTTTAATGTTTAATGTTTAATGTTTAATGTTTAATGTTTAATGTTTAATGTTTAATGTTTAATGTTTAATGTTTAATGTTTAATGTTTAATGTTTAATGTTTAATGTTTAATGTTTAATGTTTAATGTTTAATGTTTAATGTTTAATGTTTAATGTTTAATGTTTAATGTTTAATGTTTAATGTTTAATGTTTAATGTTTAATGTTTAATGTTTAATGTTTAATGTTTAATGTTTAATGTTTAATGTTTAATGTTTAATGTTTAATGTTTAATGTTTAATGTTTAATGTTTAATGTTTAATGTTTAATGTTTAATGTTTAATGTTTAATGTTTAATGTTTAATGTTTAATGTTTAATGTTTAATGTTTAATGTTTAATGTTTAATGTTTAATGTTTAATGTTTAATGTTTAATGTTTAATGTTTAATGTTTAATGTTTAATGTTTAATGTTTAATGTTTAATGTTTAATGTTTAATGTTTAATGTTTAATGTTTAATGTTTAATGTTTAATGTTTAATGTTTAATGTTTAATGTTTAATGTTTAATGTTTAATGTTTAATGTTTAATGTTTAATGTTTAATGTTTAATGTTTAATGTTTAATGTTTAATGTTTAATGTTTAATGTTTAATGTTTAATGTTTAATGTTTAATGTTTAATGTTTAATGTTTAATGTTTAATGTTTAATGTTTAATGTTTAATGTTTAATGTTTAATGTTTAATGTTTAATGTTTAATGTTTAATGTTTAATGTTTAATGTTTAATGTTTAATGTTTAATGTTTAATGTTTAATGTTTAATGTTTAATGTTTAATGTTTAATGTTTAATGTTTAATGTTTAATGTTTAATGTTTAATGTTTAATGTTTAATGTTTAATGTTTAATGTTAATGTTTAATGTTTAATGTTTAATGTTAATGTTTAATGTTTAATGTTTAATGTTTAATGTTTAATGTTTAATGTTTAATGTTTAATGTTTAATGTTTAATGTTTAATGTTTAATGTTTAATGTTTAATGTTTAATGTTTAATGTTTAATGTTTAATGTTTAATGTTTAATGTTTAATGTTTAATGTTTAATGTTTAATGTTTAATGTTTAATGTTTAATGTTTAATGTTTAATGTTTAATGTTTAATGTTTAATGTTTAATGTTTAATGTTTAATGTTTAATGTTTAATGTTTAATGTTTAATGTTTAATGTTTAATGTTTAATGTTTAATGTTTAATGTTTAATGTTTAATGTTTAATGTTTAATGTTTAATGTTTAATGTTTAATGTTTAATGTTTAATGTTTAATGTTTAATGTTTAATGTTTAATGTTTAATGTTTAATGTTTAATGTTTAATGTTTAATGTTTAATGTTTAATGTTTAATGTTTAATGTTTAATGTTTAATGTTTAATGTTTAATGTTTAATGTTTAATGTTTAATGTTTAATGTTTAATGTTTAATGTTTAATGTTTAATGTTTAATGTTTAATGTTTAATGTTTAATGTTTAATGTTTAATGTTTAATGTTTAATGTTTAATGTTTAATGTTTAATGTTTAATGTTTAATGTTTAATGTTTAATGTTTAATGTTTAATGTTTAATGTTTAATGTTTAATGTTTAATGTTTAATGTTTAATGTTTAATGTTTAATGTTTAATGTTTAATGTTTAATGTTAATGAAACATCGCTCAAACCCCGAAAAATTTTTTCTAATCATGTCATTCCACGTGCCATATTCGTTCGATGTTCGAACAAATTGACCCAGCATAGATTCAACCGGATACAGCCCCAAACCGGTTGCCGTTTCCAAAGCAAACACACGAGGGATTAAGTACCATGGAACACGAGATGAACGGATCACTGTCATAATGGTTGCGAATGTGTGTGTGTGTATGTTTGTTTCTGATGGAATGATACATTTTTCATGTTCGCTGCGATAAAGAGATAAATTTCGGAGGCGATACAAACATCCCGAACGAAGCGAGCGTGTCGACATGACAGCAGGAAAAACCCTACCCCACCCATGCGCCGAAAATTTTCCCAATATATGTGTTACAACACACAAAGATCATCATCGCAAACAAGTTCATTTTCCGGGACCTTGTCGTTGGTCAGCGTGTTGCGGATCTGAGGGTGTGGCATGAGGGTTTTATTTAGTGGGAAATTGAATTCAAGCGAACTTTTATTCCGGTTTTTTTGAAGCATTGAATGTTTGATGGTGGAAAATTGAAATAAAATGAGCAACATTTAATTTAAAACGAAGCCATTCGAGTAATTTGATTTTTTCACTGCTTTTGATATTAGTAGTAGCATTTAAGAGCTATCGAGTTATGCTTTGTTAAAAAATGTGATTGATTCACTAAAAAAACAATTTGAAAATGGAAAATTTTGCCATGAGCTATCAATCAGCATGATTGGATCTACACAATGAAGCAGATTGATTTTGCCTTCTTCACAGAGGTAAGGCTATAAACCTGATATGAAAATGAACTTTTTTATGAAAAGCTCGGAGACAAACATTTTAAAGACTCGGTTAAGTAATCAAAAGACCTTACTAACGAGTCCAAAACATTGAAGATCATGCAATTCTGTCTCGGATCTAAAAAATAGATGAAATTAGTGTCCAAACACATCATATCGCTAATTTTTGATTAATAGTGAGGAAGGCATAAACCACATAGGTGGATTAAGTTAGTTTTTTTAAAGACATTGACTAGGTCAAGAAAAAAAAACTAATAATCAAATTTGAAATTGAAGGCTTAAAAACTAAGATGAATCAGGAACGGCTCAACCCTTAAATTCAACAAATCTGATCCAATAAGCGTCTTAAAGTCAACTCCCAGTTCAGTCTTCCTTAAAATTCATAACCAAAACCCATTCAATCGACGCCATCCAGCAGCGTTGCCAGCTTTTGACGGGGTGAACTATTCGAACTTGCCCTACCCAACCAAAAGGATAACACTAACAAGAGCACATTTCGAGGTGCATCGGTGCATAAATTACTATGCATGACACACAGACTCCCCCGTTCCCCCGACTTGGGTGTGTGTGTGTGTGTGTTAGTTGCACCTGTTCCATCAAAGTTGCACGAGCCAGCAGCAGGTGCGAACCGCACGCCAGTGCACTGCCAGACTTGATCCGACACAGGCACACGTACACAATCATCTTGGGCGATGTGCATTTCTCTTGGTGCGCGGAAAGTAAGTTCCCTCGAGTGAAAACCCAACCGGGTTAAGATGCTGGTAAGATCCATTCGAGTTGATGGGGTGGGAAGGTCTTCAAAGAAAGTGTGCCAACTCTGGTGCTGGCGAGGGATGAGATGGTCGGTGGTGAAGAAATATTTATTTTTGTAAAATTTTCATATACTTTGTCGATAGCTCAAAATCATCCTAACCAAAATATGAGATGTTTGCCTCTTTCACTAATGAGCAATTCCAGCTCAAATCAGGATTTTTTCTGGTACTTTTGTACCCGACCCTCTCCGATTTCAATGAAACTTTGTAGACATGTTATCTTAGGCCTATATAAGCCATTTTTGTGTATATGGAGCCAATAGTACTCAAAAATAACATTTGAGAAGGGCGTAAGGTATTTAAATATTTTTGTATTTTGTAGTTAAAAAATTACTGTATCTCGAAGCCGATGCGTCGTATCAAAAAGTGGTCAAAGACAAACTTGTAGGAAATTGGACGGGCTTTCTGAAAAAAAAATACACTGAAACAAAAATACACGCCACATTTATGAGATGTTTTGATTTTTAAGTCTAAAACTTAAATTAAAAGGTGATGTCACGATTTTTTTTCGTTCAAAAGTTTTGAGGAAATAGCCAAAAAATAAGCAAAAGACTGACAAAAAATGCAGGATGGTATGTCTCTCCTAAAAAATACAAAAATCATTTACTAAAACTGTTTTTTTTTAAATGTGGTCTAAACGTCTAAACGGGAAGATACAGCGGTTTAAAAAATGAAAATGTTGAAAAAACGGGTTTTTTTGTGGTTTTTGCCAATTTCTATGTGACATACTTGTTTTTTCAGTCTCATAAATATTTGTACCGGAAAGCTCGTCCTATTTCCCATAAGTTTGCCTTATTTTGACCGTTTTTCAACATTTTCATTTTTAAAACCGTCATGGATTGGACATATGACAATGGTCAATATGGAGACTTTTATATAAAATTGTCTGAAGAATCGATTCCCACTACCGGTTTTCAAAAGTTTTGACGTTCAGACCACTTTTCAAAAAAACAGTTTTAGTGAATGATTTTTGTATTTTTTTAGGAGAGACATACCATCCTGCATTTTTCGTCAGTCTTTTGGTTATTTTTAGGCTATTTCCTCAAAACTTTTGCACAAAAAAAAATCGTGACATCACCTTTAAATTTAAGTTTTAGACTTAAAAATCAAAAAATCTCATAAATGTGGCGTGTATTTTTGTTTCAGTGTTTTTTTTCAGAAAGCTCGTCCAATTTCCTACAAGTTTGTCTTTGACCACTTTTTGTTACGACGCATCGGCTTGGAGATACAGTAATTTTTGAATTACAAAATACAAAAATATTTAAATACCTTACGCCCTTCTCAAATGTTATTTTTGAGTAATATTGGCTCCATATACACAAAAATGGCTTATATAGGCCTAAGTTAACATGTCTACAAAGTTTCATTGAAATCGGAGAGGGTCGGGTACAAAAGTACCAGAAAATTCCTGATTTGAGCTGGAATTGCTCTAATACTCAATTATATGAAAGAGCGAGTCCACGAGCAAAGCATACCCATTTCGCTTCGACCCCAGCAATCTGCCTGAAATTTTTAAGGAGTTGTTTGTACATATGAAACTAGCATCTGGTCAAAATATGAGCACTCTAGGCCAACGGGAAGTGGGGCAAATCGGGACACAAAGTTTAAAAGTTCAAAAACATCCAAAAACTTAAAAAGGTTATAACTTAGGCAAAATTCAATTTCAAAATCCAAAATGCATCTGAAAGGGCTTAAAAAATGCAACAAATGCATAGGAAGTTATTGGCATTTTAGTGAAAAAATAGCATAATTTTCAAACTCAAATAAAAAAAGTGTTCCATCCAGATATCAACTTGATTCGACCTGCTTGTAGGGGCATCAAGGACTACCATCTGAGGCTGAGAATGCATTGAGTAAGGCAGTTTAATATATTAAATAGACGCTTTTACTAATAGTGAATTTTTTGGTTGTAAAATTTGCTCGGGGGAACCTTAGATCCCATTTTCTGGTGATAATTTTATCATATTCGTGTTTCAATGCCACAATAGAAAAATACATTTATGTGTTTATTTTCAAACATTTGAACCCTTTAAAAAATTAAAGTTTAAAAAATATTCGATTCACATTTATTGAAAATCAAGTTCGTTTCCAAGGATACTAAATGACACCAAAAAAAAGCAGCTTCTAAATTTTTTCAGCTTTCATTTTAATTATTAATTATTGATAAAAAAAAAGTTGGCCAATTATAGTGACCACTTTAAATTATAGAGAGAAGTGGTAAGACATAGCTGGAATATTCAATTGCAAACCTTCTTTTAACTAGAAAATGAACATTTCGAGCAATCCTAATATTATCTAGTCGAATTCAGAATCTTTGCATAGCAAATTTGTGTTTTATTGCTAATATTTCAACCACGTGGCAGCCACTTGACATATGGCGTCGCGGTGTGCATCAAGCTTTCATGGCATGCTAAGGAAAATTTGATGCTTTTTCAGGGAAAACCGTTGATTCCGGAGACATTGTATTGTTTGCCGATGCGCCAGCTCTAGGTACAACGAATCCGTATGCTCTCTTTGGGAAAAGTGTTCTCCAGACCATTCCCCTTAGGCCTGACCATACCAGAAGTTGGCGCGTGATTTTGCAGGACCATCGAAAAAACGCTAAAAAAGTTTTAAAAATTCTCCCATTTTCCGTTACTCGACTGTAAAAAAATTTGGAACATGTCATTTTATGGAAAATTAAATGTTATTTTCGGATCTACATTGTCCCAGGAGGGTCATTTTTTCATTTAGAACAAAATTTTTCATTTTAAAATTTCATGTTTTTTTTCTAACTTTGCAGGGTTATTTTTAGAGTGTAACAATGTTATACAAAGTTGTAGAGCAGACAATTACAAAAATTTTAATATATATACATAAGGGGTTTGCTTGTAAACATCACGAGTTTTTGTGATTTTACAAAAAAAAAAGTTTTGAAAATGTTGGTCGTCGTTGATCATGGCAGTTCATGGTCACCCGCGACAGACACGAACGACGAAACAAAGAGAAACGCAAAAAGTAACTTTTACAAAACTTTTTTTTCGTAAAATCGCAATAACTAGTGATGTTTATAAGCAAACCCCTTATGTCTACATATTAAAATTTTTGTAATTGTCTGCTCTACAACTTTGTACAGCATTGTTACACTCTAAAAAAAACCTGCAAAGTTAGAAAAAACACGAAATTTTAAAATGAAAAATTTTGTTCTAAATGAAAAAATGACCCTTCTGGGTCAATGTAGATTCGAAAAGTACATCAAATTTCCCATAAAATAACATGGTTCAAAAAATTTTACAGTCGAGTAACGGAAAATGGGATAATTTTTAAAACGTTTTTAGTGTTTTTTTCGATGAAAAATACGTTTTTTCGGAATTCTGAGTACGCCATCAAATCGGGCGCCCAATTTTACATAAAAGTCCCTTTGACACCAAATTTCTATCTCATTACCGTTTCAGGCTGCAAACTATTGAAAAACACCTCTTTTTTCGCATGTTCAAAAATGGAAGGGGTCGTACCGCCCCTGCGTTATGAGATATCAAAAAACGGACCTCGGATTCGTGTTCAGGGACAAAAGATATCCCTTAAGACAAAGTTTCACGCAAATCGAAGAGGGGTCGGGCAAATTTTCCCGATTTCGTGTGAGTTGGTAGAGAATTACGCACAGATTTTTTGAATTTTCATACATCATTTTTGTATGGACAGCTGCCAAATTTGTATGGAAAATTATATAGACATACTAATGATACAAAATGGCTTCTTTGGGCATGCCGAAGTCACCAAAAAAAGAGGGGTCTGTTCAATTGCTGTGTGAGTTGGCGGAGAATATTAATCTTTTCAAAAACAAACATGTCCGCCAAAACTGTAAGATCGAGAATAATATCTTCCACAGCCTTAAGTTAGGTTTTGTAAGTAGATTTGAAACAAAAAGCATCGAGAAAAGTTGAAGATCGTTCAACTTTCCCAAAACCCTGCTTCACCGCAACCGCCCAAGCTGGTCCACGGAGCAAACGGACGGATTGGGTCGGGGTCGGAACCGGGGCCCGGGTGCTTATTGCTTGGCAATAAATTTCTCCCAACCATTGCTTCATCTCGATAACTGTCTGTAAATTTAGTGCCGCTTAATAGATTTCCCGTTTGCCAAGTGGCAGCGTGCTCTTCACGCGGAATGCTTGGGTCGCTTTCTTAAGGAGCGCGGCGCACTCCTCGTCCGCGGCAGTTGATTTATATTTGGAAATTATCCAAAAAAAAAAAAAAAAAAAACGGAGCTTGCATCCGAAATGAGCAAAGTTTTCCGGGATCCAGTTGTGCGTGGCAAATGGTGGCGCGTTGCTGCCAGGTCAGGCTGAAAGATGGAAGGCAGTTTTGTGAAAGTTGGATCACCGCGCACAACGCGAGTGAACAAATTGAAAATAATTGAACCTGAAGTGGAAGAGAAATGGAGCAAATTGAAAGCTGTGCCCTGCGGATATTGGAGAAAATAATGACAGTTTTTTGAACAAATCGATTGGGACAAATCACAGCAAGTGGATAGTGCATATTTCCAATGTACTGAAATTTTATTGGTAGCTATGAAGTAAGGCTGTGCAAATATATTTCAAAGTTGGACTGGGTTCGATCCCAGATGGTCCCGGTGGCATTTTTCGAGACGAGATAAGCCTGATCAAGCCTTTTATCGGTCGTCCAGGTCGTCTTCCTGGGTCCTGTCTCGGTAGAGTCGCTGGTAGGTAGTTCCAAAAGTCGTCAGTCATCGTCAGGTCAACATATCTTCAAACCAAACGATGTAAAACTTTTCATCATTCATGTTCCATCCGGACATGATCGATCCTTTGTTTAAAATTCTCCATCGGCCTTTCGTTTTTCATCCTCGACCCATCATCATCATCTCAATCGCAGCAGCAGCAGCAGAACAAGTTATCATGACAATAAATCAGAATCATCTCCGAACCAGGCAAAAACGCAGAGCTGCAGGCCCGAATTTTGTATTCAACTTTTTTTTCCTTGCAATCAAGTTCGAAAGACGATTTTCTGCATGGAGTTCGCTCTTGATTTGCTGGGGCCATTTTCATACAAAACCATGCAGGAAAAAGACCATCCCGGGCAATCACAATCTATCAGGCTGGTTTTGTCGGGCCAGAAACATCGTTTCCGGAATACGAGATCAGACGGCATTTTGCACATTGTCCGAAACAAGGATATTTCTGTTCGAGAGCTTTTTCATTCATCTTTTTTCTTCCTGATTTTGCAACATCCTTCATATCGGAGCTGTCATTTGGAAAAGCGAGCCGATGGAAAATGTCGAACGCAATTTGAGGGAAGGTTTTTTTTCTGTTCTCCTTCAACTTGTGTCAAGAAAAATCAATAAACTCATACGCACTTTTTTCCACATACGCACACACATTCAAAGTACAATGGGGGAAAAACTGTATGGATCATGCACAAAGGTGATGTTGAAAGTAGACCCCTGATAGTTCAAAAAGAGTGTCCCATCAGGTTTTCGTGCCCAAGTATCACTCCATTAGAGCTGTTATCAGCTTTATGACTTAATTTGGGAGCACTTCCTGCAAGAGCTCTGGTGGCACCGGCTTATACGTCAACAGTATTAATTATTACAATCAAAATACATTTTCATAAAATGTACAAATTGTTTTTTTTGATAAATTAAAAATTATCAAACAACCAAACTTCCGCAAAAGCGTCCACAACAGGTAAACCTACCCTACATAAATTACCAGCGAAAAAAAAATGAAACCCTCAAATGCCTTGAAAGAGTGACCGATCCTTGTCATGAAGTTGCGTCGCCATAGGTTCCCCTAATGGCCTGTGTGGGCCCTCGGTGATGTTTTTTTTGTAGTTGTTGGGGTCGGGGTGCTGGTGGCCGGGCAAGGTGACAAAGAGGGAACCAATTTAATGGCGAACGGTCATGATATCTACCCGTAGCAGGTGAGCTGGATCAAAGCTCGGTTGCGTAAATTCTCATTTGGTTTGAGGTGCGTTTTTTTTCGTCCTTTCTCCATTTTTTTGTGTGATACTTTGACGACGGCGAGAAATACCAGCAATTGAGGTTAATATGGAGTGACACATGGTAATGATTTGTTGGTGGAAAAGTTCTTAAGCTCTAAAATTGAATTTTCCATAAATTTCCGCAATTTAAAAAAAAAATATTAGCACTTTTTATAGCTTTAAAGCTGCAGTTTAAATCCCCTACGATGTTTTATTCTTCTTCAAAAATGGTTACATTTACGGTCGCAATCCCGAAATAATTTGGCTACATTAAAATTAAAAAATACCAAGGTTACTTTCAATGAAAATGAAATGAAAAATTAAGCAATATTTGTTTTCCGTGTACTATTTTTTTCTTAACAGTCCTCATCGATGCAAATAACTTTGCCGAAGACACCAAAATGTTTAGAATATTTCTTCAAAAGATACCGATTTTCACTATTTCCATAACCACAATATAGGTATCAAACGATTCGAAATGTTGCATGCATTTTTACTGTTCAAGAGTTTTTGCCTTCCTCACCTTACTGAGGAAAGGCTATAAAATCACTCGAAAAATGAACTTCTCAATTAGACCTCCTAGACCCACCTTCATGTATACCTATTAGGGTGGGTACGTTTTTCAAAAAGTTCTCCGATCAAGTTTTAGTATGGTTCCCCTTGTAGGGCATGCCCATAGAGACTTTCATGCCAAATATCAGCTCATTCGGTTGTAAACTGGCTGCGCGCATCGAGGTTAAAGTTTACATGGGAATTACTATAGAAAATTGGAACTTTTTGTTCAAACGCTCCTACAGGTCTGGGAAAATCACGCGCCAACTTCTGGTATGGTCAGGCCTATGGGGAATGGTCTGGAGAACACTTTTCCCCAAGAGAGCATATGGATTCGTTGTCCCTAGACCTGGCGCATCGACAAACAATCCGATGTCTCCGGAATCAACGGTTTTCCCTGAAAAAGCATGAAATTTTCCTTAGCATGCTATGAAAGCTTGATGAACACCGCGACGACATACGTCAGGCAGCTACCACGTGGTTGAAATATTTGCAAAAAAATACAAATTTGCTATGCAAAGATTCTTAATTCGACTAAATAATATCAGGATTATTCGAAATGATCATTTTCTAGTAAAAAGAAGGTTTGCAATTAAATATTCCAGCCGTTTCTGACCCACGTGGTAGCTGCCTGACGTATGGCGTGGCGGTGTTCATTAAGCTTTTATAGCATGCTGAGGAAAATTCGATGCTTTTTGATGGAAAACCCGATTCCGGAGACATCGGATTGTTTGTCGATGCGCCAGGTCTAGGGACAACGAATCCATATGCTCTCTTCGGGAAAAGTGTTCTCCAGACCATTCCCAATAGGCCTGACCATACCAGAAGTTGGCGCGTGATTTCCCCAGGCCTGTAGGAGTGTTTTAGCAAAAAGTTCAAATTTCCCATAGTAATTTCCATGTAAACTTTGACCGTGATGCGCGCAGCCAGTTTACAACCAAATGAGCTGATATTTGCCATGAAAGTCGCTATGGGCATGCCCTACAAGGGGAACCATACTAAAACTTGATCGGAGAACTTTTTAAAAAACGTACCCACCCTAATACCTATCGACTCAGAATAGAATTCTGAGCAAATGTCTGTGTGTGTGTGTGTGTGTGTGTAGGGATGTGGGTCTGTGCACCAAAAAATATGCACTCGATTATCTCGACATTGGCTGAACCGATTTTGTCCGTTTTTGCATCATTCGATCCGTCTTGGGGTCCCATAAGTCGCTATTGAAAATTATGCAGTTTTGTTAAGTACTTCAAAAGTTATGCTAAAAAAACAATTTTGACTAAAGTTCGGAAAATTGTAAAAAGGGTGGTTTTTGTAAGAAAACCTGTCATGTTATACATTTTCAGAAAGGTATTTGAAACGAGTCCAAGACATTGAAGATCTGACAACCCTGTCAAAAGTTATAAGCACTTAAGTGTCAGTTATGCACTTTTTGGAGGCCGGATCTCAGATATTTTGATGAAAACGTTGTACGGATCTCTCATGCGACATATCGTTGGATAGGTAATCAAAAGACCTTTTCAACGCGTCCAAGACATTGAAGATCTGACAACCCTATCAAAAGTTATAAGCACTTAAGTGTCATTTATGCACTTTTTGGAGGCCGGATCTCAGATATGTTGATGAAACCGTCGTCCGGATCTCTCATGCGACATATCGTAGGATAGATAATCAAAAGACCTTTCCAATGCGTCGAAGACATTGAAGATCTGACAAACCTATCAAAAGTTATAAGCACTTAAGTGTCAGCTATGCACTTTTTGGAGGCCGGATCTCAGATATGTTGATGAAAACGTTGTCCGGATCTCTCATGCGACATATCGTTGGATAGGTAATCAAAAGACCTTTTCAACAAGCACGAATTGGATTGGGGATCTTGCTACCCTATCAAAAGGTGTAAGCATATAAGTGCCCTACAATATGAAGACTATCCAATCTAATGGTATGAATAATGAGTCAAATTGATAAAACACTGAAAAACATCGCCCTTTTGTGTCTATTTTGGATAGCATCCTTTAAATGTGAGGAAGGCACCAACCACCCTAGGGTGGATTAAGTTACGTTTTTAATTAATTACTCAAATTTTCTCAAAACACCGTATTTTCTCAAAATACTAAACATTTTAAAATTCGCAATATAGGTATCAAACGATTCAAAATTTTTCATTCATTTTCACTTTTTTGAGTTTTTTGAATGACATTTTCACAAAATATCGTTTTTTTAAATTACTCAAATTTTTCATAATTTTCAATGTGGATATCAAACGAAACTGAATTTCACCTGCATTTTCACTGTTTTAGTGTTATTTTAATGAAATACTAATATTTTTACGAACTACCGTAGGTAAAACTTTGCTTCGTTTAATACCTTTATTGCAAATTATAAAAATTTGAGTATTTTGGAGAAAATACGGTATTTTGTGTAAATTTGAGTATTTAATTCAATGAACTCTAAAACAGTGAAAATAAATGCAAAATTTCTAATTGTTTGATACCCATATTGCAAATTATGAAAATTTGTTGACTTTCAAAAACTCGGTATTTTGTAAAAATATTAGTATTTCAATAAAATAACATTACAACAATGAAAAAGGTTAAATTTTTATTCGTTTAGTTCCAATGTTGCAAATCCTGAAAATTTTAGTATTTTCGAGAAAATACGGTATTTTGTGAAAATTTGAGTATTTGATTTAAAAAGCTCTGAAACAGTGAAAATATATGCAAAATTTCGAATCGTTTGATACCAATATTGTAAATTATAAACATTTTAGTACTTTTATAAAATACGAAATATTGTAATTTTTTTAGTATTTAAATTTAAAAATTTACCATATTGTCAGCAAAATATATACTAAGAGGAAACCTCAAAATTCAAAATAGATTGGTTGGTTTTAGTTAATTTTAGAAATATATTCAATATAAGTTATTGCACGATAACTCTATAACGATAAAACTGTCGTCATCGTAATTGAATCTTGATAATTTTACCTTAAACCTCAAAAAAAATATAAAAAAAATAGTAATGGAGCAATTCTCTACGAAATCGAAATTTTTGTATTTTTTAATTCGACTGAAACTTTTTTGGTGCCTTCGGTATGCCTAAAGAAGCAATTCTGCATAATTAGTTTGTCCATATAACTTTCCATACAAATTTGGCAGCTGTCCATACAAAAATGATGTATGAAACTTCAAAAATCTGTATCTTTTGAAGGAATTTTTTGATCGATTTGATGTCTTCGGCGAAGTTGTAGGTATGGATATGGACTACACTGAAAAATAAAAATACATGGTCAAAATTTTTTGATGGTTTTTTATTTAAAAAGTTTATTTAAATTTTTATGTAAAAAGTCGCTAAAACTTGATTTGCAAAAAACACTATTTTATTTGAAATGTTAGTCTTGATTTAAAATTTTTGAAAATATTGTTTTCGAAAAGATCGCACAATTTCACGAATGTTTCATATTTCAACATTGTAAATCTAACCATTAGTTGCTGAGATATCGACATTAGAAATTGTTTGGGTGAGACTTAGAAAACATCAATTTTCCTGTTTTCAAACACTTGCATGGCAATATCTCAGCAACTAAGGGTCGTTTCAACAAAGTTCAATAAAGCAAAATATAGAGAATTTCAGCTTCTCAAAAATATTTTTTTCAAAGGTGGGCAAACATGTGCACTAATTTAAAAAAATGAAAAAGTGCGACTATTTTCAAAAAAGTCACCTAAAAATGGTTTTAACTTGAAAACGGTGCACTTTATCAAAATTTCACTTAAGTACTTTTTGATTGCAAATTTGATTTTACATCGTCAAATGAAGTTAAAAAAAAATTTGTGACCAATATTTTGATTTTTTGAAAAAATCAGTATTGATTCAAAAATTCATAACTCGGTTAAGGATTTTTTGCACAACCTGGAAATTTCTGAAAAGTTGGCTTTTTATGTCCTTTAAAACATATCAAAAATTAAAAAAAATAGTGCTTTTTTTTGCAAATCATGTTTCTGTGACAAAAAGTTAATTAAAAAATCACCATTTTTTTTTACCGTGTATCATTTTTTTTCAGTGTAGTCCATATCCATACCTACAACTTTGCCCAAGACACTAAATCGATCAAAAAATTCCTTCAAAAGATACAGAGTTTTGAATTTTCACATATCATTTTTGTCTGGACAGCTGCCAAATTTGTATGGAAAATTATATGGACAAACTAATAGTGCAAAATGGCATCTTTGGGCATACCGAAGGCACCAAAAAAGTTTCAGTCGGATTAAAAAATACAAAAAAAATCGAATGACCGAAATCTGAGAGAACTGTTCAATGGTAAAAAAGTTTTTTGGATCTTTTCCCCTTGGCTAATTTTGAATGACTTTATTCCCCCCTTCAGTTTTCAACAACAGTTCAGACTTGATTATCTGAAGGCCTTGAAAGCCGGATAATCTAAACGACGGATAGTTTAACCAAGAAAAAAAATCTCTTTTTTAATTTTTGACTGTTGAGCTTAATAAGAAATTTAAAATTCAAGATGGCGGTAAAAAAGTATTGAAAAAAAAGGCAATCAAACATTCAAATTTGGCTATAATGGGGCAGTTCGTGGCCGAATGGTTAAGGTGTCCGCTTAGTAAGCGGAAGATCAAAGGTTCGATTACCATGTGCTTCAACCTTCTATCGGATAATTTGTTCCTTTCCTTTTTTAATTTAAAATCTATAACAAAGTATCTAAATTAAGAAGCAAGCTGAAAAAGGCATTCAATCAAAAGCACTTCAACCCACCTACAAAAGCCTCTTAATTAGTCCAACTTTCCTTTCTCCTACCCGATTCATTGCCGTTCTGCAATTGTTGGCGCTCTGATTAGCCTCTTCTAATTGCACTCCAAGCTCATTCACAAATGGGGAAAAAAAATACCAGCCCACAAGTGGCTTGTTAGCTAACGTTGCAGCAGCAGCAGCATCAGAAGTTTTCCTTCTCACTGATCTCAGATGCACCTGGCAGAGCGAATCAACCGCGATAATAGAAATTAGAAAAAAATGCTTCTAATTGCGATTCAACTAATCGTGCTGGAGGTTTTTCATTCAGAATTGTTTTATCATTCCATAAAAAATAAAAAATAAATGGAAAATAGAATAGATTTCATTTTTTGTTGATTCAAATTTAAATTATGTTGAAGGTTTGTAAAATTTCTTCTGTAAATTTAAATGTTACAAATTTTTACTTTTTCCTTTTTGAGTATTTTTGGAACCGTCTTGAATCAGAGGTATTCAAAAACGCTCATTAGGCAAAAAAAAATGGGTTTGTTGGAACTTATCAAAATAAACTACAGATTTAATCTTTATGTCAGTTAAATCCTCGCCAAAGTGAGATCCACCGGACGAAACAAAATTGTGAAAGCATAAAAAAGACTACCCTGAAAAAAAACTCTCGCGCACAGGTGAGTGTTTATGACATTCTAATTAAGCTGCAGCTGCTTCTGCTGATGAATAAACCAAAAAACATGCAGGAAGAAAAGAAGCATTTCAGTTGCATTCGGAATAGTGTGGAAAATTTAAATATTGTTTAAAAATAAGTCGAGATCACAAAACTTTGTTATTTCCATGTTTCAAATATATATTTTTTAATATAGCGTTATGAACACTCTATTCAAACATATTTTAAAGCAAAAATAGTGCCAAGTCTTCCAAAAACAAATTGTCGTCATAACCAGTGTAACGAAAGATGCAAAGTCACTTCCCTTTCCGCTCAATCTTGGAAATTTAAAAGGCAAAGAAAGCAAAGAAAACCCACGGAAAAATCGCTGGAAAACTGAAACTAACGATATAAAACATGACGAGTTGCACTTTTTTTCCGGCGTCGCTCATTTTGCGGCTGATGAAGAATTTTTTTGCTGCGTCTTTTCGGGGACGGCCCGACCTTCGTCATTTTGTGGTATGCAAGGTGAAAGTCGTTTCCTGTTAAGTCAGCGAGCTTTGGGGTATTAATTTAGGGACCGGCGCCATCGTGCGCTGTGTGGTTGGGTGAGTATTGCACAAATAAGCAGAAATTGTAAAGATGGGAAGAGAAAAAAAGGTTGTTAAAGGAAAGAAGACGTCATCAAAAAAAGAATTTAGTCCTCAATTTGGGGATAAACCCAAGTCCGATGTCACTGCAACCTTTAAGTAACCTTTTGTATTTGCAGAAATTTAATAAGTGACTTATTTGTTTTTATTATATTTGATCTAAAAGTTTGCTTTCAAAAAACTTAGTACAGTTTGATACAGAGGAATCAAAATTTTTGGTTCGATATAAAAAGTTGATTAGTTCTCTGCCAAATTTACACGAAATTGAAAAAAAAAAGTTATTTCGACCCCTCTTTGATATGCCTGAAACATGAAGTTATTTAAAGAAAATCTATTTCAAGTGTAGGGACGGTTGATATTGACTGTGATAATTGTAAAATTTACATTGAACTCGTTAAAAACCTGTTCTTTTTTTATAAAATTACCGATTCATTTATGCATTTTAAACTGAATCAAACGACGAATCAAAGATTTTCATAATTCATATGAAATTTGTTCTACTGAAAATGTCTATAAATTTGGAACATATTTTACTTTTTTCTAGTGAAAAATTGTCCAAAGAATCCGAAGATGCATCCCGTTTTTCGATTCGGCCACGTTCATTGAATAAAACATGACATTTTGTGAATATTGAAATACTGCTGTTTATAAAAAAATTTAACCACAGGTAATAAAAATTTCAAACTTTTAACTCTGAATGGTGAAAACACTGGCAAATACATTTTTTTTGTTCAAACAAAAATAAAATATTATTAAACAAAAATAAAATCAAACAGAGTCTTCCATTCCAAACTATTTAAACAAAAATAAAAGTATTTTTAAAACGTTTAAAAAAGATAAGATAAGACTTCTATAATGTTACTGATTCCTTGATCATTTCATACAAAATAAAAATTATAAAAATCATTTTGTGGACAAAGTTCTTCTTGAGGTAGTTCGAACACTTTTCTACCTTGGGCAGTATAATTCCATACCATTCCGTACGTATAAAATGTATAGTCTCCATTTTGCGGAAAAACCAAAAGCCTGTCAAAGTCATCCAGTTTAACGGTACTTAACAAAACATCATCTTTCAGCAATTCCCCCCGAAAACAGTATGATATGAAAAAATAAGTTCTCCGATCGGGCTCAAAATTTTTCTGAGGGTTCCTTGGCCAAAATAACTAGACCCGTATTTTTTTGTTTGGCCATTAGGGTGACCTACACCGTGTTAGGGTGGTCTGAAAAATTGCCATTTTCGTCGATTTTAGCAAAAACCACTTTTTTTCGAAAAATCATAACTCAACGCCATTTTAATCGATTTCAATTGTCTTATAGAGCAATTCCAGCTCAAATCAGGATTTTTTCTGGTACTTTTGTACCCGACCCTCTCCGATTTCAATGAAACTTTGTAGACATGTTATCCTAGGCCTATATAAGTCATTTTTGTGTATATGGAGCCAATAGTACTCGAGAATAACATTTGAGAAGGGCGTAAGGTATTTAAATATTTTTGTATTTTGCAATTTAAAAATTACTGTATCTCGAAGCCGTTGCATCGTATCAAAAAGTGGTCAAAGAAAACTTGTAGGAAATTGGACGGGCTTTTTGAAAAAAAAAAAAAAAAAACAAAAAAACAAAAATACACGCCACATCTATGACATTTTTTGATTTTTAAGTCTAAAACTTTGATGTCACGATTTTTTTCGTTCAAAATTTTTGAGGAAATAGCCTAAAATGTTACTAAAAACTGACGAAAAATGCAGGATGGTATGTCTCTCCTAAAAAAATGCAAAAATCATTTACTAAAAGTGTTGTTTTGAAAAGTGGTCTAAACTTCAAAATTTTTAAAAACCGGTAGTGGTAATCGATTCTCCAGACAATTTTACATAAAAGTCTCCGTATTGACCATTGTCTTATGTACAATCCTTGGAAAGATACAGCGGTTTTAAAAATAAAAATGTTGAAAAAACGGGATTTTTGGTGGTTTTTGACAATTTCTATATGACAGACTTGGTTTTTCAGTCTCGTAAATATTTTTAACGGAAAGCTCGTCCAATTTCCCATAAGTTTGCCTTTGACAGCATTTCAATTGGATGTAAGGGCTTACAGATATAAGCTTAATTACATTGCTTATAACTCAAAATAGAATATTTTTTTCAGTGTGGTAGAAACCAGGATAGTAAATTTGATTACGTAAATATAAAAACGATATAAACCAAAAAGCTGTCAAAGGCAAACTTATGGGAAATTGGACGAGCTTTCCGGTAAAAATATTTACGAGACTGAAAAACCAAGTCTGTCATATAGAAAATGCCAAAAACCACCAAAAATCCCGTTTTAACAACATTTTAATTTTTAAAACCGCTGTATCTTCCCAAGGATTGGACATAGGACAATGGTCAATATGGAGACTTTTATGTAAAATTATCTGGGAAATCGATTCCCACTACCGGTTTTTAAAAATTTTGACGTTTAGACCACTTTTCAACATAAACAGTTTTAGTAAATGATTTTTGTATTTTTTTAGGAGAGACATACCATCCTGCATTTTTCGTCAGTCTTTTGGTAACATCTTAGGGTACTTCCTCAAAAATTTTGAGCGAAAAAAAATAGTGACATCACCTTCAAATTTAGCTTTTAAACTTAAAAATTGAAAAAATGACATAAAAGTGGCGTGTATTTTTGTTTCAGTGTATTTTTATCAGAAAGCCCGTCCAATTTCCTACAAGTTTGTCTTTGACCACTTTTTGATACGATGCAACGGCTTCGAGATACAGTAATTTTTAAATTGCAAAATACTAAAATATTTAAATACGTTACGCCCTTCTCAAATGTTATTCTCGAGTACTATTGGCTCCATATACACAAAAATGACTTATATAGGCCTAGGATAACATGTCTACAAAGTTTCATTGAAATCGGAGAGGGTCGGGTACAAAAGTACCAGAAAAAATCCTGATTTGAGCTGGAATTGCTCTATGCGCAAATGAAAGGTGATTAGTTGGCCTTTCAAAGAAAAATTGTATGAATTTTCAAAAATCTAGCCTAACATATGAAAAGGGCGTATGAAACTTTAAAATGCCGTTTTGACGGTGTCTGGACCAAAGAGCCTATGTCTGAAAATATTTTTGTCGGATTCTCCGGACATTTTTACGTAACATACACAGAAAAAAACCGATGGTAAAATCGCATGCAAAAGCATGCACATCACCTTCGTCAAAAAAGACACTTAATATTACACGCTGCATGTACAATTTTTGCAAACACAAAAAAAAGGTTGCATCCGTCGGGACTCAAACCCAGCACCTACAGTAAGGACTGGCGCCTTAGCCCGCTCGGCCATCAGACCGATGAAAAATGGTAAGGATAAACGTATATATAAGCTTGACATTTCGGTCAAGTAGGTTTCCCATACTGATGGGCTACATATTTCAGGGTGTAATATTACACAGAATTTCATAAAGTAATGCAAAATCTATTTTACACCCAGGCCTTTTACATGCAGCTGGATTACTATTTTATTTGCTGTGTACCAAAATGTGGGAAGAGTTCATTAACACATAACTTTTTTCACTAAAACTGCGATAACATTAAAGTTTCAGCAATGACCTATAGATGTTTGGGTACCAAATTTTTTGTAATTAAAAGGCGCAACTTTTGGTAATGTTCCGGTTTTTGCACGCGGCGCGTTGAAAAACACGGATTTTATTTTCAAAATCATATCTCGGAATCCTGTTAATGAACTCCTTCCATTTTTTGGTACGTTACGTAAAAATGTCCGAATCCGACAAAATATTTCCAGACATAGGCTCTTTGGTCCAGACACCGTCAAAACGGCATTTTCAAGTTTCATACGCCCTTTTCATATGTTAGGCCAGATTTTTGAAACTTCTTACAATTTTTCTTTGAAAGGCCAACTTATCACCTTTCATTTGCGTAAAAGACAATTGAAATCGGTTAAAATGGCGTTGAGTTATGATTTTTCGGAAAAAGTGGTTTTTGCTAAAATCGAAGAAAATGGCCATTTTTCAGACCACCCTAACATGGCGTAGATCACCCTAATGACCAAACAAAAAAAATACGGGTCTTATTATTTCGGCCAGGGAACCCCCAGAGCACTTTTGTTTTTTTCCATGCTGTTTTCGTGGGGAATTGCTGATATGATTTATAGCCTCACAAAGCATTCAAATCGATAAAATCAAAAATTATTTTGAAATGTTGAAATCAATTTTAATTTTTGAAATGGTTTGAAAATAAATTATTTTCCTTTTATTTTTTTAGATCAAGTAATGAATTGTTAAACTATTTTAAGGATCTGAAAATTTAGCTAACAATCAATATTCATGTTTTGTAGAACTCCAATGTACAGCACCGCCAGTAGTTTTTTATCGGCGAAAAAATAATCGCTTTAATACTTGGATATTTTGAAAAGTAATAATTGCAAAACAACTGGGCAGGTGTAAAATGCATTTTGAAACAGTTTTTTTTTCATTTAAATGTTAATCTGATTTTTTTTGCCCCCCCCCCTCGACTTTGGCCAGGTGGAGATTAGTATGAAAAAAAATTAATGATGCAAAATGACTTCTTCTGATATAGGGAATGCAAGGATAAAGTTTCATCCAAATAAAAAAAAAATAAATCTTCTCAGTGGCTTATAAGAAATACACATTACAATTGCGCTAGCCCCCAACCGTCAGCAGCGATAAAATGTGATGAACACCTACTTTTCACCATTGGGGACCGCTCATTTTCTGCCAACATGAGCTGACTCATGATGATCGTCGTGCTCCCAGTGAGAACTTCCAGCCCTTTCCCCCCATAATGGTCATCAACGCTGACAACTCTGTGTCGCGCAAATTCGCAAAGGTCCTTTTTCGCCAAGAGCTCCGTTTTCCAGCCATTCATTGCTGATGTTGCAACTAGCAGCATTGTTAGCAGCAAGCATATTTGGCGAATTGCTCCACCTTATTTATTATTTGCTATAATGCTCTGCCCTCCCCCCACCCCCTCCCGCCCCTCTCCATCGAGTCAAAGTGCAAAGTTGATGCCCGTCAAGTGGCTTTCCTTGGGTCGGGTTTTCCTGACCAAACACTCTCCTGGGGCGGCAGGAGCGTTGGAAAGAAAGAACGCTGGGAAAATAAAATAATGAAAGTCCCTCAATATGATGGTGCTTTTTTTATGCGCGCCTTTTCTCTCCCGAAGAAATGCTGCCACTTGTCGGTTCAGTGGGCAGTGTGGGGTGAAATGGGTTTTCCACGTTTTTTTTTCAACCTTCTGCATGGCCGGTAGCGAAATTATGGATAAATATAATTTGTAGCAGACATAATTGACTTGTCATGATTTGACTTGATGAATTCCAAATTCTTGTTTAAAATATTTCACACTGTCCACTTTACCCCGTCGTGATAGTTATGGTTACGAAGGGGGTTGAAAAGTTCAAGCTGGCATCCATCCAAAGCCAATAACAAGAGCTAAACAAAAAAAGCGAGAACTTAAGGGCACAAAAGAAACCGCTCAAAAGAACGGAAAAAACTAAAGGAAAACCTGGCGAAAAGCGCTGGGAGGTAGAAGGGTGGGCGGGCAATAAAGATACCACCAGAGAGTTGTGAAAAGTGTACATATTATATTTTTCCAAGGGACTGCCAATTGGTTCATCTGCCGGCCGGCCGGCCGGAACCGCAGGCACAATTTATTGGCCAGTTTCGGGCAGTTTTCCTTTATTTTTTCCCCCCGTCGAAGTTGGAGCGCAAAACTATCGCAAACAGCAGAAATGCTTCTTTATTTTCTTCCAGTAAGCGTTTATTTTTAATGGGTCCCACTGGTGGCGTGTCATGCTTCCACTTGAGTGGTCGCCCGGGTAAGGGAGACCGCCATGCCCTGTAAGAGCTTTTCACGACAAATAGTGAGCACTGTTTCGAGGAAATGTGAACTGTTCAAATGGTAGGTGATGTGGTATTTTCGAAGTTGAGGTTGTGATAATTTATTGAATGTTGCTCATTACCAAACCTTTGAGATTAATTTTGAAAGATGTTAAAATTTTCAACGGTGAATCATGCAAAATTTCAAAAGAAACTAAATGGCTAACAAAAGGTCATCACAACTCTCGACAAATGAATTCACTTCTTTTCCACCAAAATCAAATTCTATTGCACGGTTAGTCAGAAGTGAACGAACATTGCTCTTTCACTCAAGTTATTGTTGTATCAGGTAAAAATAAATAAAAATATGATTGAAAGTACAACTTAAGCCAGGACATTAGAAAATTTTTAAAAGTTACACATTTTAAAAACAATAAATCAAATGATTTTTATTAGAAACATTGAATGCATTGTATTATTCTGATAGCTGCTGAAAATGTTACGGGTGATCGTGCTATCAATTTAAACAAAACAAAATGGCTAACATAAGGTACGTTCAGTTTCCATACAGCTGTCCACACAAAAATGGTATGTAAATATTCGAATATCTGTATCTTTTGAAAGTATTTCCTACACGATTTGGTTTTTTTTTTTTGGTTAAGTTTAAAATAGAAATAAAAAAAAACAATTTTAATATTAACTTTTAATCACGAAACAAAAATTTCTCCAAATCAGATTTTTTAATATACTCGCAACTTTGAGGCCATAGGAAGAAACGGCTAAAAAACTGCCGTTGAATAATGATTTATCAAAAGATTACAAAAAAAAATAGAAATCTGACTCAAAATACAGTTTTGAGTTAAAGTTTTTACTGCAAAATAAAATTTGCAATTATAGCCATATTAAGCCAAATGTACAGCCACAATCAAGGTTATTAACGATAAAATTATCGAATAACGATAACAATAGTTCAATCGTTATCATCAAGATCATTCTAAAACTGTTTAATTCAATCATATCATGGTAAAATTTCAATGCTTTCACTAAGAATGTATTTTGAAATATCTAGTATGTTTTAAGCGAAATATGTACTCAAAATTGGTCTCAAATTACCGTTTTTTAAGTACTCACATTTTCATAATTATTAATATGGATATCAAAAGAAGCGAAATTTTGTATGCTTTTTCATGTATTAGAGCTTTTCTTAAACTTAAATTTTCACAAAGTACCGTATTTTTTCGAAAATACTCTAAATTTTCAAATTTGCAATATGAGTATCAACCGAAGTGATTGATTGCTTTTTCCCTTTATAAGAGTTTTTTTTTGTCAAATTGGCAAGTTTTCAAAAATTGCCGTACTTTTTAGAAAATACTCAAATTATTTAAATTTGTAATATGGGTATCGAACGACGCAATAAAATTAATAAAGCATACACAATTTGAATGCATAAATGAAGCATGAAAAATTTCGCTTCATTTTATACCTTTATGGCACATTTTGAAAATTTTAATATTTTCGAGAAAAAAAACGGTATTTTGTGAAATTTTTTGTGTTTTACAAAATTAATTTATTAATATACAGTGCAAAAAACATACAAAATTTCGTTTCTTTTGAAACCCATAATGCAATTTTTAAAAATTTGAGTATTTTCGAAAAAATCGTTATTTTGTGAAAATTTTAGTTTTTAACAAAAAAACTCCAATTTATGAAAAAGCATACACAATTTCGCTTCGTTTGATACCCATGTTGCAAATTATGAAAATTTTAGTACTTTTGAAAAAATACGGTATTTTGTGAAAAGATCAGTTTTTAACAAAAAAAAAAAAAAACAGTAAATGAAAAAGCATACAACATTTCGCTTCGTTTGATACCCATATTTCAAATAATGAAAATTTGAGTATTTTCGATCACAAAACGGTCTTTTGTGAACAATTTTAAGTACATTTTATACTTTGAAATTCAACAATATTTTCAAAAAATATATTCATGGTGAAAGAATTGATCAATTTATGGATGATTTTAAAATAGAGTTATAGTTCACAATCGGCGATAAGATCATCACCGATAGAATTATAGAAATATTGATAGACTGTCGTTATCGTCCCGACGATAACGATAACCACACAGAAAAAAAAAGTTGAATTTTGGAATGTTGAAAATTTGGTAGGTTGAATATTACCTCTTTTTGAGTAGTATTACATAAAAAAAATGTGTAAAAATGTGAACCTGATGAATATTCATCAAAAACTGATGAAAATTCATCATTTTCTGGGGTAAAATTTATAATTTTTTTTGCCACAAAATCTGTCACCATTTCCTGATGAATATTACCATCATTTTTTTGTGTGCATTATCGTTCTCGTCAGACGAAAATATTATAGACGATAATTTTATCGACTAACAATCTTGGTCACAATTAACACACATTTTAATTAAAAAAACGTTTTTTTCATGTCTAAAAATGTATTTAACAGACGTATTTAAAAAATATCAGATATGTTTTAAAACACTTAGTAATATTTGAAAGATTTTAACTATGATAGAAAGGAACTTTTCAAACATTTTTTTTTTCACAGAGTTCGATTTTTAACATTGAAAATCCGACAAATGGCTGCCGAGCTATCTTCTGTTGAAAAAAAGGACTATTTGGTAGCAACTAAGAAAAATCTAACATTAGCAATTTTTAATCTTTCAATGGCTGTAAGTCAACCATGGCACTTTCACTTGATTGTCACCAATCGTCATTTCGTGACTAGCGATTGAGATTTATTGACAGTCGAAAAATTACGATCAAAATTTTGTAATAGCAAATTCAAATATTTGCAAAAAATAATATGTTAATAAATAATATTCAATTTCAAATTAGGCTGATGCAAATATGTTTCAAAGTTTTTGTCCCTCGGTTCTAGTCGAGGCCAAGGAGGGGGCAAAACAAAAATTAATAACAAGCCTTAGTCTCAACATTTGAATGCAAAATAGTAGTTTATGCAACAAGCTGCAAAAAGAGGATTTTTTCAGCACGAGTCATACATTTATCCAACGAGGTTCACCGAGTGGGATAAATGTATGACTCATGCTGAAAAAATCAAGTTTTGCAACGAGTTCCATACAACATTTTTTGCAATTCCGAAAAACACCCATTGAGTGAAATTTTAAGTAAAATTTTCATGCATTTTTCCAAATAAATCGTTTAAATAAAAAAAAAGTTGAAAAGTTTTACTTTTCGAAATAAGTGCTGAAAAGTTCAACTTTTCAGCACTCATTTCAGTGTTGGAAAGTAGAACTTTTTAGCAATTATTTTGAAAAATTTTACTATTCGATTTTGTTATTTTTGGTAGGAAAAAGTAGGCCGTTTCATTACTTCAGAAGGACAGGAAAAGTTGACAGTTTCACAGCGGAATTGCAAAATAGTAGTTTATGCAACAAGTTGCAAAAAGAGGATTTTTTCAACACGAGTCGTACATTTATCCAACGAGGTTCACCGAGTTGGATAAATACGAAGAGTGCTGAAAAAATCAAGTTTTGCAACTAGTTCCATACAACATTTTTTGCAATTCCAAAAAACACACACTGAGTGAAATTTTATGTCAAATTTTCATGTATTTTGTCAATAAATCGTTTAAATCAAAAAAATGTGGAAAAGTGTTACTTTTCAAAACAAGTGCTGAAAAGTTCAACTTTTCAGCACCCATTTGAGTGCGGAAAAGTAGAACTTTTCAGCATTTATTTTGAAAAGTGTTGCTATTCGATTCTGTTATTTTTGGTACAGAAAAGTAGGCTATTTCGTCGTTCAAGAATGACAGGAAAAGTAAGTAGTTTCACGAGGGAATTGCAAAAAGTATTTTAAAATGCATTTCACACTAGCTCATCGAAAAATTTTAAAAATTCAAATGATTTTTAAATTAACCCAAACATGCTTAAAATTGATTCTAACCGTAGGGGAATCGCATTTTTAATTGATTTCAGCTGATCGTACTTAAATTTACATTAAAATTTTGAAGTTTTTAGAAAATATATTTTTTTTGCCTCTTGATTTTTTGGGCCAACTTTGAAGGGAGGGTGACAAAAACTTTAAATAAAATTTGTACCAGCCTTAGCAGAAAAACTTTTTTAATTTTATTGAATTAAGGTTTTTTCATACCTGATCTTTATTTATTTTTAAATCACAAGCTTCGAACACATATCGCGATTTTTTCGATTGGCAGAAAAAAAGTGTTTAAAAATGCATTTTACACTTGCCCTGTTGTTTTGCAATCATTAGATTTCAAAATATTTAAGTATCGATGATTTTTTCCCCCGAAAAAAAAACTTTATGCGAAACTGTAGAACAGAATTTAAAAAAAATAAAATATTTTAAAAAGAACTAAAACATGTCAAAAGTGGTAATAAACACAGGGGAATGCCTTTTAGATTGTTTTTAGCTGATTGCACTCAACATTTCGTTGAAATTTTGAAGTTAAATAAAATATATTTTTTGCCCCCTGATCTTTGGACCGATTTCGAAAGGGGGGGGGGGGGGGGACGACGACGACGATGACAACATAAACTTTGAAAAATAATTACTTACAGATCGGTTAAAGAGAATGCCTTATAAAGCATTTTCCGATACTTTTTTTTAAATATAAAAAAAATAAAAAGTTTTATTTTTTGCGATTTAACAATTTTATTAAAGTCTGAATATTAATGAAAATTAGTGACTTTCGAATATGGTTTCAACATAATCACAAAATTTGGCAAAGTTTGATGGAACCTGCCTTTAATTTCAATAGTTCAAAGTTTGGAAAAATCATACCCGTAGGAGGAGTTGACCAATGCTGTTAATCGTTGAATCAACGTCATCGATGTCGTTGATCGTTGATTTAAACGTAATCGTAATCGAAGCCATCGTTGATTTAATCGTCAACGTCAACGGAGTCGTTGATTTAAACGGCGTTGATAATCGATAATCAACGCTCTGATCAACGCCGTTCAAATCAACGACTCCGTTGGCGTTGACGATTAAATCAACGATGGCTTCGATTACGATTACGTTTAAATCAACGATCAACGACATCGATGATATAAACGCCGTTGATTTCAACGATTAACAGCATTGGAGTTGACATTGGGTTGAATGAAACTAAAATGACGATCAAGTACAAAAAACCAACCAACCAAACCCTCGTGTAACATTTTAGCTAAGTACTTTTTGATCAATATCAAATAATGTTAAAAAAAATGTCAAAATGTCACAAGTGTGTTTCGAAAGTAAAATTGTACTACGTGTCACAAGTGTGAACAGAATTCCCATACAAATTACAAATTGCATTGCCTTTAGAAAGTATGTGTGTACATAAATTCGCTTCGCAAGGAAGTGGGGCTGAATTTGAATTAATTTCAATCAAACAGGTATCATAGAAACAAAACAAGGCTCTTCCATTGGACGTGCGAATGGTCTCTTCTTAAATTACGCTTAATGTTAATCAGTTTTCTTTCGAAAACCTCTGGAACGTAAACTACGTTCCACAATGATGAAGCTGTTGTTGTGTTAGAGAAATCTTCTCTTCACAGTAAAAGGTCATCCTCACAAAAGAAGCGGCGAATTAGAGCAACCGGAAAAAAGCAGATTCCTTGGAAAATGCGGAAAAATGTACTTCGCCACGGGAACGGTGGCCATCTGGTGGCGGAGGAGGTTTTAGTTGGAAAAACCGAGCAGCAAAAAAGCTCCAGCTTGCTCACGGTTCGCGGCGCAGCACGTGAAAAACCATCTGGCCAGGAAGCGAAGAAAGGGGTTTGCCGTCCTGCGCCGAAAAAGATGAACGTGGAGCGAGGAAAAACCGCATTATTAAGTAAATGTTCAACAATGTAAATAACATTTGCAGCTTTTGCCAGGTACTTTTAACTAAGGTGAAATGGTGGCGTGGGGAGAACAGGAGGATCTTTCATTTTTTACGCTCCAAAAAATTCACCGGCTTTTGTCAGGGAATGTGTGGGTTTATGCTTTCCGTTGGCATAGGTGTAATTGGAATGAAAACTTGTGGAAGATGTTTTTTTTTTGTTTGAATTGCGGTTGATTTAAGCGATTTAAAAACGTATCAATAAATGTCCATTCTCACGAGATGTTTGCCTTGGTTTGGTTAAATTTAGTTTAATAAATTATTATTTTTTAATTTTTTTATTATTTGAAACGAGAAATGACAACATTCCTGTAAGGTACAATGAGAGAACAGTCTCGTAGTATTCCTAAAATTAAGCAGATTGAAGACAGCAATTACCTTCTGATTAAAGTCAAATCTGCTGCAAACTCCAGCAAACTCCCATTTATCGTTGTTAATTTCACCATCCTTCTCCAACGAACCATTTTCCAAGTCAAGCACGTAATTAAAGCATTTGACTTACGTTACAGCTCATCCCTTCGCTGCAAGTCTTTCTTCCCCCCACCACGTGGAAGAACCATTCCCCTGCCTGGAATGATACGCACACGTCTTGTGCATACCTTGCAGAAATTCTACGAGTCAGTGTTCTTCGCTTCTCCCTTTTTGCCAGTGTATTCCTGCAACAATCCACCCACCCAACCCGAAGCCCGGTGGCCATTTCTGGGCTACAATGTTGTTGCCCACAAGTTGCGCCGGAGAGGGTGCGAGATGAGACTAACCACATGATGTATACTTGAGCCGTCAAGTAATACGTCTATGATCATTAATTTTGCACCACTCTCCTTCCAGCCACTTGGCGTGAGTCCTCGGACTTCAACAGGCTGGCATCTTTCCTGCTCAGTTTTGTTGGACGAGGTATCTTGATGCTGTGAGAGCAAGTTGGAGCATGTTCTTGAGAACTGCAACCTATCATTCCGTATTCAAATCAGGCTGCCAATTCAGACGAACTATTCAATATTCATCCCTTAGTCTAACGGTATGATTGTTAGTTGGATGTTTCTCGGACTTTGTAACCATTATACAGTTTGTACTAATTGATCATTGGTGCGCTGGAAGTGGGGACGCGAAATCGTGATTATGCAGGTTATTTTTTTTGTGTGCTTTTGTGTCGCTATTCGTATGGAGTGAGTGATTGTGGTAATCGAATAATAGCATCATTGGTGCGCTGGAAGTGGGGACGCGAAATCGTGATTATGCAGGTTATTTTTTTTGTGTGCTTTTGTGTCGCTATTCGTATGGAGTGAGTGATTGTGGTAATCGAATAATAGCATCATTGGTGCGCTGGAAGTGGGGACGCGAAATTGTGATTATGCAGGTTATTTTTTTTTTGTGTGCTTTTGTGTCGCTGTTCGTTAGGGGTGAGTGATTGTGGTGATCGAAAAATAGCATGACTTACTGAATTATTTGTGTCTTGAGCGTAATTTTCGTTGAGTAATTGGTGTTTTTTTGTGATTTTTTTTTTGAGATCTTAATTAATTGTTTTGTGATTTTCAAAGCCCTTCCTATATCATCGTTGATCGGAAGGCACGGCGTCGGGTAAATTGTTGTATAATTTTTAATGGTGAAAAAGCCATTTCTATATAATGATCGAAAGACGCACTGACATTTTGGATTAATTAATAGTGGAGTGAAATAATTGTGTGTGAGTGACTTTGTGTGTTAACCAAAAAGACCTTCCAATAGCATCGTTGCTCGGAAGGCTCGCCGACGGGTCTGTTATGAAAGTCTTCCCCATAGCATCGTAGCTCGGGAGGCATCGAAAAGCCAATACCTTATCCTACTAACCCAAAAAAAATAATCACGTGATGCTTGAAGGAGATGCTGTGGATTCAACGGTCTCAAGCGGTATCAACAAGTATATAGCGAAAAACTGTGTGCTTGATGAGTCTGCAACTTCAACTATCGGACTAACATTCCTCCCTTTCGTTGAACTGCAGGCTTCTTGGGAGGGCGCCGGTATTGACTAATAAAGTAGGGATCTTCAGAGGTTAAACAGTGAACGGATGGTTGGCTCCCACTGATCATTTTTGATTCATTGTTTAACTTCAGCTGATCTGTCAATAACGGAGTAGCAGCTCATTGGCAGTCAACCATGCTCATGCTCATGCTCATTATACAGTTTGTACTAATTGAAAGAATTGACAATGCATGAGTTGCAGCATCTTGTTTGAAGAGAGTTTTCCTGTAGAACCATTCCAGTAATCGCATTAATTTATTATAATCATCAAACATCACTTCCCTCTTCAGATATCATATCATAGATAGATAACATATTTAAGTAGAATCTTATACTGAATCTAATTCACTGTAAACCTAAAGCAAAAAAAAAAAAAAAATTATGGATGTATTTGTAAATTGTAAAGTACTTTTGTATTAAGTTGATTCTAATTTTCCTCAAGGTATTGTAAAATTTATTTATTTAAAGACTTTTCGGTTTTCCTGCCCATTTTTCAAAATATTTCAAAAATATATACTTTTGAATTTTTGTTATAGCAAGTAATTAGCCACAAAATATTCAACTGCCCGTTTAAATCCAGATTAGTCACGTTTCATCCGAAATAGTTGTACTAATTTGAACCCCTTCTTACTCCCTTCTGGCCCTTAATTTCAACAGCCAGAGTGTGCACAAAATCTCACTCTCTCTGTCGAATCTGACAGTCGTGCTGTTTTCACCCGTCATTTGCGCTTTATTGGCACGTTTGCACACCAATCACACACACACACACACACACACACACACACACACACACACGCGTGATTATGATGATGGCCCACTCAAAACGAAACGAATTCGAAATGATGACACCGAAAAGTTGCGTCAATTTATGGCAGCAGCAAAACCATTTTCCCGTCCCCTTTTTCCCACCCTCCCCGCTCGGCAAAGTATCGTTCTGCAATGTGTGATGACACACACACACACACACTGAACGCACATTATGCGTTTGACCAAATAATTGCGAAATTGTCTCCCTTGGTGCGGGGTGGTAGTAGGGTAAGAGGGCATTTTTTTCGTCAAATATTTTAATAAATAGTAATACCAGGAATAACTGTCGATGGGTTATGATCTAAAATGATCTTATTTTATGTTCAAAATTTGTTAATTGATCTTATACTTGATTATTATTTTTTGAATCTCATTGTTTCTAAAAAAGCAAATGTGTATAATTACGTGTTCCAAAATGAAAAGTCAATATTATGATACTTATAGTATTTCGACACTGTACTGCCATAGATAAATCAAGTGCATAATCTGTTTCTAAAACAAAAATAAAGCCATATGTTACACGGAATTTTAGGTGATTTTTAATTTCACTTTTTGGCACTAAAACTCGAATTGCAAAAAAAAAACACTATTTCTTTGTTAATTCATTTTCTGATTTGTTTTAGGGAACATTAAATGCCAACTTTACAAACATTTTTATCATTTCATGTTAAAAGGATCAAAAATGCTGAAGCCGTAAGAATTTATAATTAATAAAATACTACAGTCAAACCTCTTTTTACGCGACCTCCTTTAGCGCGAATTTTTTTTTACGCGTTTTTTTTACGCGAAGAATTCAAAATAACGCGAACTCAATTTACGCGAAAATTTAAAATAACGCGGTCCGATTTTAAACTGTCGGAAGTCTTAACCATTATAGTCATATCTTCCTGTTCAACGGGGACCACAATCAGGGTTTTTACCATCAGTAGCTTCGGTGACCTACGAATACTCTGCATCATATTGGGATGTTCTGGACAACTAAGAACATCCGGATGTCACGAATAGAATATCTATCTGTTCAATGGGTGTTTGTACCGGTGTATTCACCACCGATATAGCCTATAGAATGTACTAGGTCATCCAGGAACTCCCGGATGTCATGGCCTGGATATCTACCGGATCAACGGGGGTCTATATGGGTGAATTAACCATCGGTATAGCTTCAGGTAGCTTCAGTGGACCACTATGGACATCCTGTGGCATGTTGGATTGTTTTGGGTCATCCAGGAACTCCCGGAAGTCGTGGCCAGGATATCAGCCTGATCAACGGGGGTCTGTATGGCTATATGAACTATCGGTATAGCTTCAGGTAACTTCTGTAGACCACGATGGACACTCTGCGGCATGTTGGATTGTTTTGGGTCATTCAGGAACTCCTGGAAGTCATGGCCTGGATATCTACCTGATCAACGGGGGTCTGTATGGCCATATTAACCAGCGGTATAGCTTCAGGTAGCTTAAGTATACCACGATGGACAATTTGCGACATGTTAGATTGTGTTGAGACATCCAGGAACTCGTCCTCAAATGCATTTATGCGTTGATCAAGTAAATATCCCGGCCAGGACTTCCGGAAGTTCCTGGATGACTCAAAACAATCCAACATGCCGCAGAGTGTCCATCGTGGTCTACTGAAGCTACCTGAAGCTATACCGCTGGTTAATATGGCCATACAGACCCCCGTTGATCAGATAGATATCCAGGCCATGACATCTGGGAGTTCCTGGATGACCCAAAACAATTCAACATGCCGCAGAGTGTCCATCGTGGTCCACTGAAGCTATCTGAAGCTATACCGATGGTTAATATGACCATACAGACCCCCGTTGAACAGGTAGATATCCAGGCCATGACTTCCGGGAGTTCCTGGATGACCCAAAACAATCCAACATGCCACAGAATGTCCATCGTGGTCCATTGAATCTACCTGAAGCTATACCGATGGATAATATAGTCATATAGACCCCCGTTGATCAGGTAGATATCCAGGCCATAACTTCCGGAAGTTCTTGGATGACCTAGTACATTCTAACAGATCACAAGGTAACCATCGTAGGTCACGGAAGCTACCAGCAATTATTACGATGGTGGATACACTGGCACAGACCCTTGTTGAACGGGTAGATAATCAGTTCATTACTTCCGGAAGTTCTTGGATAACCCAGAACATCCCAACCTGCTGTAGAATATACAGCTTAGGTCACTGAAGCTATTTTGAATAATCTGGAATTACATTATTATTGGGTAATTCTCCGCCAACTCACACAGCAGTTGCCCCGACCCCTCTTCGATTTGCGTGAAACTTTGTCCTAAGGGGTAACTTTTGTCCCTGATCACGAATCCGAGGTCCGTTTTTTGATATCTCGTGACGGAGGGGCGGTACGACCCCTTCCATTTTTAAACATGCGAAAAAAGAGGTGTTTTTCAATAATTTGCAGCCTGAAACGGTGATGAGATAGAAATTTGGTGTCAAAGGGACTTTTATGTAAAATTAGACGCCCGATTTGATGGCGTACTCAGAATTCCGAAAAAACGTATTTTTCATCGAAAAAAACACTAAAAAAGTTTTAAAAATTCTCCCATTTTCCGTTACTCGACTGTAAAAAATTTTGGAACATGTCATTTTATGGGAAATTTAATGTACTTTTCGAATCTACATTGTCCCAGAAGGGTCATTTTTTCATTTAGAACAAAATTTTTCATTTTAAAATTTCGTGTTTTTTCTAACTTTGCAGGGTTATTTTTTAGAGTGTAACAATGTTCTACAAAATTGTAGAGCAGACAATTACAAAAATTTTGATATATAAACATAAGGGGTTTGCTTATAAACATCACGAGTTATCGCGATTTTACGAAAAAAAGTTTTGAAAAAGTTGGTCGTCATCGATCATGGCCGTTCATGGTCACCCGCGACAGACACGGACGACGAAACAAAGAGAAACGCAAAAAGTAACTTTTTCAAAACTTTTTTTCGTAAAATCGCGATAACTTGTGATGTTTATAAGCAACCCCCATATGTCTATATATCAAAATTTTTGTAATTGTCTGCTCTACAACTTTGTAGAACATTGTTACACTCTAAAAAATAACCCTGCAAAGTTAGAAAAAACACGAAATTTTAAAATGAAAAATTTTGTTCTAAATGAAAAAATGACCCTTCTGGGACAATGTAGATTCGAAAAGTACATTAAATTTCCCATAAAATGACATGTTCCAAAATTTTTTACAGTCGAGTAACGGAAAATGGGAGAATTTTTAAAACTTTTTTAGTGTTTTTTTCGATGAAAAATACGTTTTTTCGGAATTCTGAGTACGCCATCAAATCGGGCGTCTAATTTTACATAAAAGTCCCTTTGACACCAAATTTCTATCTCATCACCGTTTCAGGCTGCAAATTATTGAAAAACACCTCTTTTTTCGCATGTTCAAAAATGGAAGGGGTCGTACCGCCCCTCCGTCACGAGATATCAAAAAACGGACCTCGGATTCGTGATCAGGGACAAAAGTTACCCCTTAGGACAAAGTTTCACGCAAATCGAAGAGGGGTCGGGGCAACTTTTCCCGATTTCGTGTGAGTTGGTAGAGAATTACCCTATTATAAAAAATATATAATACTTTATAAAACAAAAAAAAATACTTAAAACTCTTTTTACACGAGCAATTCAAAATAGCGCGAACTCTTTTTACGCAAAAAATTCAAAATAGCGCGAACTTTTTTTACGCGATTTTTTTTTACGCGAGAACCAAAATTCGCGTAAAAAGAGGTTTGACTGTATAGTTAATTGTTCTTAACTGAAGTATCATAATCAAAGTTTGAAATGATATTTTATAATAATAAATCAATAACAAAACATTTTTTGAGAATAAACATGCGTAGTTTTATCAGCAGCTTTAAACAAATCTATTGTTTTGTTTTGGTCAACTATTTATATAGTTTATATGGAAAAATGTGTATCAAAATTACTTTTTTTATCGTTTCAATGTTTTTATTGTTTTTGAAACGTTTTCTTTGATCTTTTTCGGAAATAAATTTTTGTTTGTTTTTTTTGTTGTTTTAAGCCAAATTTGTTAACAAAACATATTTGTTTATGATGGAAAATCCATCTTTTATTCATTATATCTATCATAAGACCTCCACCATGCATCAAAACACGAAATATCGGTTAAATTTGGTATGAAAATAATAGTTTTCCTACAGTGGACCCGGGTTCACCATCGGATTATGGACCCGGGTCCACCATCGGATTATGGACCCGGGTCCACTATAGGAAAAGGGTTTCATAACAGGCAAAAAAACTTTTTTTTTCAAATGGTTATTTTTCTGCTCATAATCAAATTACTGATGAAACAAATAGTCAAAATTGTTCAAAAGACTTTAGTTTTCTTTGTTTTGTACAAAGGGTTATGAAAAAGTGCATAAAATATTGAAAAGTTGTGAAAAATGCGCGTCGCCTCAACTAGGGGGTCCACTAATGGTTAAAATACGCTTTAATCGAATTGAAAATCGAAAGTACTTTAGTGAAATTTTGATAAAGTGTACCGTTTTCAAGTTATAGCAATTTTTAGGTAACTTTTTTGAAAATATTTGCAATTTAACTTTAACCCAACTTTTCAAAAATATTAATAATACATTTTTTTTTGATTTGTGTCCATGTTTGTCCACCTTTGAAAAAAATATTTTTGACTGGTTGAGATTTTATTTTTCTTTTTGAAAACAATATTTTTAATTTTTGACTTGAACACTTCAAAAGGTTGAATGTTTGGCCATTTGGAAATGATTTATTTTTATGAAAATATTGTTTTTCGAAACGATCAAAAATTTTACAAATGTTTCATAATTAAATATTCAAAATCGGACCATGGTACCATTGTTTTGGTGAGACTTAAAATACATAAATTTTTCTGTTTTTAAATCTTTGCATGACAATATCTCAACAAAGTTAAAAAAGCAAAATAAAGAGATTTTTTTTCATAAGTGGACAAACATGGACACTTATTCTAAAAAATGATTAAATGTGATTTTTTTTTCAAAAAGTTGCCTGAAAATGGCTAACGGTGCACTTCATCAAAATGTCACTGAAGTACCAATATTTTGATTTAAAAAAAAAATCAATACTGATTCAATAATTCATGAATCGTTAAAATTTTTTTCGCAAATTCTAAAAATTTCTGAAAAGTAGGCATTTGGTGTCCCCTTAAACATACGAGAAAAAATAAAAATAATGTTTTTATTTTGCAAATCAAGTTTTAGTGAAAAAAAGTGAAATTAAAAAGAGTGAGCCGCTCAAAGTGCCGGTTCACTGAAAATAGCGAAAGAACCGCACACAAAAAAAGAACCACGATTCTTTTAGAAACTTCGATTTTTTGAAAGAACCTAGTCAAGATGTCATGATTTTTGCTTGAAATATAATTTATTGAATTTTCAAAAAAAAAATTATGTTAAGTTTGTTTTCGAGAATTGCAAATGCTATTTCAAATATTTCAATGCTTATAAAAAATAATCCCAAAAGTAAATGATTTTTCAAGCAACATAAAAAAATCTTTTCATTTTACAACTGATTGTACATTATAGTATCACCGGAATACAAATTGAAGCATTTTAAATTGCATAATTTGTAATACATTACCAAAATTCTACTGAATAGTTTAAAGATTCTGGACAAATAATAAATCCTTTTGTCCGATTAATTGTTAGTGTTCGTAGATTTTATATATTAAATCAGATGTAGAACCGAGCATAAGTTAAATTCTTGCAGAAATAAAGGCAATTTAAAAATTAATCGCAATTTTTCCAACATCCTAGATTTATGTATGGATGCCATTCGATTACTCGAATGTTTAGGTTAAAGAAGAAATCTTGACATAGAGACCGCCAAGACATTGTCATCTTATCTTTTTCAGTTTTATTTTTTTTATCAAATAATTTCTAAAAGTCCAATGTTAAATAACTTATAAAATCACACAATTCTTTAAAAAAAACCTTTTCATCCAAATTTTGAAAAAGAGCGAAAGAACCATTCAAATGAGCGGCTCTTTTCAATGAGCGAACGAAAATGAGCGGCTCCTTCAAAAGAGTGGTTTTGCTCACCTCTACCGTGTATCATTTTTTCAGTGTAGTCCTTAGCCATTGCCTACAACTTTGCCGAAGACACCAAATCGATCAAAAAATTTCTTCAAAAGATACAGATTTTTGAATTTTCATGTATAATTTTTGTATTAACAGCTTCCACATTTGTATGGAAATTATGTAGACAAACTTATAATGCAAAAAAGTTTTAGTCGGATTAAAAAATACAAAAAAAATTAAATTAGGGGAAATGGGGCAAGTGTGACAAGTTAAGGAAATGCTCGTTATAACCCATTTAAAAGTTAAAAAATCTTTCGGATTTTATTATAATCATCTTTTTCTGGGTTTTGACTAAAACTTTGTTAGAACAAGTTTTTTAAAAAATCCAGTTTTTTAATGTGAAAAAATTATTTGAATTTTTTTGATTTTCCGTACGTTCTACTCAACTAGTGGGGCAAGACGAACAACCCGTTGGGGCAAAAGGAACAATGCATGAAAGAACATGTTAATTTGCTAACAATTTATTGAACTGTTATCACTTAGATTAGAATATATTTGAAAGGTTTCTTCCATTTTTAGATTAAATAATAATATTTTACTAAAAAAATATACGAAAAAAAAATTACTTAGACGATGAATATTCATAATATCACTATATTTTGTATGGACATTTTATTAGCAACTGTTTATCAGTTTTTAAGTACTTTTATTTATTTATTTCAAAATAAAATATGATGTTGCAGCAATTTGTAATTTTTTCCACACTAAAAATCCATATGATACACTTACCCCACCTGAACAAGATTTTTTAAAGGCTCTCAATAAAAATAATGAAAAGTTAAATCATACTTTGTAATAGGTACATGTCATTGGTAGGGACACTACTGATCTAGGAAAAATAGCATTTTGATAAATGAGCCTTAAAACGAACCCTAAGCCTTATTTTGTGCTTTCCAAATATTATAAGAAAACAAAGGTTTTGAAAAACAATTTCATTAAATCTTATGCCCCGTAGCGTTTACGTCGTTTTAGCGGTTATGTGGTAGTAGAATCAGCTAATTGCATTGCTAGCAACAATTCCTCATACTGGAAATAATCAAAATACCGCCGTACGAGCGATTGTTCCTCTAGCCCCATATGGTCGTCTTGCCCCATCTTCCCCTACCGAAATTTCAGAGAATTGCTCAATAGTGTTTATACAAATTGAAATATTTCACAATAATTTTAGCTTAAGTTAAACTTATCACATGATTGGCCCACCAACCCTATTCTCCCACAAAGAATCCCAAATTCAGAAGGGCCACACGCTGCACGGCACGTGGTGAGAAGGGACGGGGTGGTCAGCATGGGTGTCATTGGTCGAATCGACGGGTGTGTGTGTGTGTGCTGTGCAACAATCCAACAGCACCAACAGCACGAGTCCAGCGGAGGAAACCGGAAATGTCCCGCAGTGCATTTGCACTAATAGCTGCTGTCGCCACGCCGCCGCCGCCGGCTTCGAGCACACGTGTGTGTGTGTGTGTTTGTGCAGCAGCTTGACTAAATAAATTATCGATTCAGCACTAATGGGGTGTGAGAAAAATAAAATAGAGCCGTCCAAACGATGTTGCACTTCCTGCGATGACGTGAAGGATACGAGTTTCATTTTTTTCTTCTTTGCTTCCTTCCGTCACATTAAATCACAGAGCAGAGGGTAATTCCAGCAATTATGATAATTTAATGTGAAAAGAAGATTCTGTTATGATTCGTTAAAATTTCCGTATGATGTGAAAAAAGTCACTTTTCGCGCAAAATAACACAAAAATAAACCAAAAATAGGGTCCCACCCCCTTTTGCCCGACAAAACTGACGCGATTGGTGATGAGTGATTCTTTTTTTGTTGGCTAAAAGTGGCATTATTTGAAGTGTGCGTGCCACAAAGAGACACACATCGTACGCACATAATTGTCAGCCGACAAAGAGCAATCAAATTGTAGCTTTTAATGAGATAAAAAAGCTCAGCTTCGAAATTAAATGGGTCAACTCGGATGATTTGCAGTGTCAGCCGATAACGGGAGCGGTCAATCATAAGAGAATCTGTCGAATGTGTTACGTAAATCTGAGTGGCAAACCAACATAAATGCAGCTGTGATGTGATGACAGCCGTCAGAGTTGAAATAAATGATTCGAAATTATTTGCATAGTCTCAATATTCTGTGGGATGCTTTGTGTCCACTGGTTTGATTTTATTAATTGATTTCAATTTAAATTTAAGCAAATAATTCCTGATCATAATTTTAACAACAGCCGATATTCTCAAAAAGAAACCAATAAAAAAAAATACTAGGATTTTCTTAATTCAAATAAATACACAATAGGGTGAAAATAAAAAAAAAACTTGGCTCTTTTTGCCTCCTTCGCCAAAGTTGTAAGAAATTTAATTTCTTGAAGAATCTCACAAATAGGCTATTTTGGGCGAAACCTGTGCCACCTGCTGCCAAAATCCTGAAACGATGTTTTTCCCCATACATTTTCGCGATTTTTCCCAACATTTTTCTACGCAAAGATCAGATTTTTAAATTATTTTGCCTTAAAAAACAAAAAGATTTACCGTGATGGCCTCTCACAGAAAAAAAATTGGTACGTAACATAAACGCGCCCAATTTCCAAAAAACATATTTCATAGAATGCTTTTGCGTTTTGTGCATAACTGTCTCTTCGATCCAAAATTTCAACTTTTTTATATTAGTGTGAAAAACATCAACCGGAATCCGGAAATATATTTTTTTTTGTATTTCATACAGAATTTTCACTAAAATTCTATTATTGTAACACGCTCCAGCATACAAATTTTTAAAAGTCATTAAGATTTGTCATTTTTCCCCCGAAAGTAAAGTGATACATAATTTGAAAAGTATCAGCAAAGTTCTAATCACAATTTTAACCCTCTACAACCCAGCCTTTAGGCAGGCTTCGATTTAAAAAATCGCCAAAAATCCATTTTTCAACCAATTTTTGACCATAAAAAAGCATTGTAAAGAAGAGCTCTTTGAATTTTAGAAAATCTATCGGTTGGAAGTTTTACTTGTTTGATGTGATTTTGCAAATGGGTAATTCTCCGCCAACTCATACAGCAGTTGCCCCGACCCATCTTAGATTTGCGTAAAACTTTGTCCTAAAGGGTAACTTTTGTCCCTGATCACGAATCCGATGTCCGTTTTTTGATATCTCGTGACGGAGGGGCGGTACAACCCCTTCCATTTTTGAACATGCGAAAAAAGAGGTGTTTTTCAATAATTTGCAGCCTGAAACGGTGATGAGATAGAAATTTGGAGTCAAAGGGACCAGAAGGGTCATTTTTTCATTTCGAACAAAATTTTTCATTTTAAAATTTCGTGTTTTTTCTAACTTTGCAGGGTTATTTTTTAAAGTGTAACAATGTTCTACAAAGTTGTAGAGCAGACAATTACAAAAAAATTGATTTACAGACATAAGGGGTTTGTTTATAAACATCACGTGTTATCACGATTTTACGAAAAAAAGTTTTGAAAAAGTTGGTCGTCATCGATCATGGCCGTTCATGGTCACCCGCGACAGACATGGACGACGAAACAAAGTGAAACGCAAAATGTAACTTTTTCAAAACTTTTTTTCGTAAAATCGCGATAACTGGTGATGTTTATAAGCAAACCCCTTATGTCTGTATATCATATTTTTTTGTAATTGTCTGCTCTACAATTTTGTTACACTCTAAAAAATAACCCTGCAAAGTTAGAAAAAAACACGAAATTTTAAAATCAAAATGGGAGAATTTTTACAACTTTTTCAGTGTTTTTTTCGATGAAAAATACGTTTTTTCGGAATTCTGAGTACGCCATCAAATCGGGCGTCTAATTTTACATAAAAGTCCCTTTGACACCAAATTTCTTTCTCATCACCGTTTCAGGCTGCAAATTATTGAAAAACACCTCTTTTTTCGCATGTTCAAATATGGAAGGGGTCGTACCACCCCTCCGTCACGAGATATCAAAAAATGGACCTCGGATTCGTGATCAGGGACAAAAGTTACCCCTTAGGACAAAGTTTTGCGCAAATCTAAGAGGTTTCGGGGAAACTTTTCCCGATTTCGTGTGAGTTGGTAGAGATTTACCCAATTTCTTTTATTTCTTGAAAATGTTATAAAAGAGAAGAAGAACATAAACACACATAAACACATTACAACCTCATTTGTTATCTATTTTTTCAGATAAAAAATGCAATTATTTTTCAAAGTTTTTGTCCCTCAGCTCTGGCCGTAGTCGAGGAATGGGGGGGGGGGGGTGTGGCAAATTAAATCAAAAAATATAAATATTGAAATAACAAGCCAAACTTTCAGCATTTGCATGGAAAAACAGATTCAAAATGTATTTTACATTAGTTCAGTTGTTTTGCAATAATTCATTTTCAAAAAATGAATGATTTGAAGAAAACAAAATTTTTTGCGAAAAAAATAATTAAAAGTCAAACATTTTCAAAAATTTAAAACATTTTTAACTCACCCCAAACATGCTTAAAATGATTTTAACTGCTGGGAAATGTATTTTAAATTGATTTCAGCCGATTGTTCTTCAATTTCTATTGAAATTTTGAAGTTTTCTGAAAAAAAAAAATTGCCTGCAGATTTTGCGGACCAACTCTGAAGGAGATGAGGGGGGGGGGGGGGGAACTTTAAATAAAATTTGTACCAGCCGAAACTAACGAAACTATTGGCACTACGCCCCCCGGGGCATGGCCTTCCTCTAACGTGGGATTTCTGCTCCAGCGCCTCTGACGAGACAGGAGAAACCGGGACCGACGTTTTACTTCACCATCCGATAGAAGCTCAGTGGATAAGGCGGGAATCGAACCCACGTCTCATAGCATCATCGGGATCGGCAGCCGAAGCCGCTACCCCTGCGCCACGAGACCCACCCACCAGCCGTTAGGCTTTAATAAAAGACCTAACAAAAATCGCAAACCGCTGTCCTGATAATTGAGGCAAAGAGTCAAAATATCGATTTTGGTCTTGGTTTCCATAAGTTTTTTTGTTTCCAAAATTAACCTTTAAAACTCGTGTGTTCCTTATTATCATTTCTCCATTATTATCTTATTTTTTATTTTCAAAAATCAGGCCTGAAAGAATTAGGTTTGTTTTAATTTTAAATTGAAGACAGACCTAATGAAAATACTGTCCGAACTAATACTAACCACAATAAATCATTAGGATTTTAGTTGCAAAAAATTGGTTAAAACATAATTCAGAAAATAACAAAAATCTGCATACTTATTAAGTCTGTAAAACGACCAAAACTGATCGAATGTTTACATTTCCCTAAGCTTGAGTAGATCTATCCTGGTATTTTTCGTTCTTTACATTGCATCAAAAAATGATAAAGATTGTTATTTTTACATCTCGCTCAACCAAATACTTTCACTCAAGGGAGCTGTTACGTATCTGCCACAGATACACTCTTCCAGGAATGATTTTGTTTTCCTCATAATGTTCGGATCAGCCACCCGATTGCAAAATACACCCCTCTTTTGAAGCTCGATTGCGTCCTTTTACAACGTACACGCAGCCAATCCTCCCTCGTGCCAGCCAACAAGCTATTGTGCAACCTCTAATTCCCTGGTGGAAAACCCATTTCCCACTCAGCGGCGTCCTTCTTGGATGCTTTCCTCAGTGTTGCTGCCACTCTCACCTTGTTACACAATTCGATACACTTTGCTCACTCTTTCTTGGAGTTCCCCTCCTCCCGCCCCGCCCATCATTTCAACAAAGTAAGAACTATTGCGAGCGAACTGTGTGAAATTGCGAACACATAAATTATTCAAACCGTCTAGAACGAACCGTGTAACCCCAGGGTGGCACCCCGAACCTTTCAGAGGAGTGGGCAATATCTGTAGAACAAACAAATAGTCGCGGCGTTCTGGAACAAGAATTTTGAAAGAAAAATCATTTTGTTTTAAAGGTGACTCTTGGAGTCTTGGACTCTTGGACTCTTGAACTCTTGGACACTTGGACACTTGGACTCTTGGACTCTTGGACTCTTGGACTCTTGGACTCTTGGACTCTTGGCTTGGATTCGTGGACTCTTGGATTCTTGGACTGATGGACTCTTAGACTCTTGGACTTCTAAACTCTTGAACTTTCTTTGACTCTAGACTTTTCGACTCTTCGACTCTTGGAATCGTGGAATCTTGTACTCTTGGATTCTTAGACTTTGGACTCCTGAACTCTTGGACTTTCCGACTATCCGACTCTTGGACTCTTGACTCTTGGACTCTTCGACTCTTGGGCTATTGGGCTCTTGGACTCTTGGACTCTTGGACTCTTGGACTTTTCGACTCTTGGACTCTTAGACTCTTGAAATCATGTAATCTTGGACTCTTGGATTCTTGGACTCATGGACTCTTAAATTTTTGGACTCTTGGACTATTCGACTCTTGGGCTCCTGGACTCTTGGACTCTTGGACTATTGGACTCTTGGCATCTTGGACTCTTGGACTCTTCGATTCTTGGACTCTTGGACTTTTGGAATCTGGGACTTTTGGACTCTTGGACTCATGGACTCATGGACTCATGGACTCTTGGACTCTTGGTTTCTGGGACTTTTCGACTCTTGGACTCTGGGAATTTTCGACTCTTGGACACCAGAACTCTTGGACTCTTCGTTTTTTTTCGACTCTTGGAATCTTGGAACCTTGGACTCTTCGACACATGGACTTTTGGACTCATATTCTCTTGGACTTTTGTACTCATGGACTATAGACTTTCTTTGATTCTAGACTTCTTCGACTCTTGGAATCGTGGAATCTTGTACTCTTGAACTCTCCGACTCTTGGACTCTTGGACTTGGACTCTTCGACTCTTTGGCTCTTGGACACTTGTACTCTTCGACTCTTCGACTCTTGGACTCTTGGACTCTTGAACACCTGTACTCTTGGACTCTTGAACTCTTAGACTCTTGGACTCTTGAACTCTTGGACTATTGGACTCTGCGATTCTTGGACTCTTTGAATTTTCGACACGGACTTCAAAATTTACGGAGAAAATCCCATTCTGCCCCACCGCCCCTTAAACCGGTGACAGTCGAATTCAGCCGGGGGTGGCGTCGTCGTGTACCGCGCGTGTCATCATCAGATGTTCCAGCTTCTGGTGACTTCTTGTACAGCGCCCGTACGATATGCTCACCGAGCGCGCCGGGATGACAGGTTCAGGGTTCCGTTGAGGTGCGCCCGAAGCATCCGGAAATTTAGTGCCACCGTCAGCGTTGCTGGTGGGGAACGAATCTTAAGACAGTTTTTTGGGAAAACAGGAAAGATTGATATGGCAAATTGTCATGAAACGAACTTTTGCTTTGGGGATTCTTGGTACAGAAGAATTGTTCATTTATGGTTGCATGGTACCAACCAGTGGTCATCGGTACTGGCCCAATGACAGATGATTGCCTTGAATTTGTGTCCACCAGGAGCAATTAATGTTGCATGCAACGAAATCATCCTTCGGATATTAGGCATCCGGGACCGAAGCAATTAACATGAGTTTTGGAGCTGTACAAAGACCTGTTTGGAATTTTTGGACACGGAACATCTTTTCATGAGCTGATCCGAGCTCGTTCTCGACATGTTTTATACATCAATCGACGCGGCATCAGTGTCTTGCGAACCTTCGTGGTGAACGGACACTAGAGCTGCGGTATTTTTTACTACCTAAGCTCAGAGTTATTTCAAAACAAAATTCACAGTCTTTTTAAAGACTACCTGAGTTATTTTCCAAAATTCTAAACAGTCTTTTCAAGACTAACACCACCTGAAATTTTGTTGTATTTTACAAACGAAGCCATCTTTTAAAGAGAACTTTGCTTGCAAAATGCGTCAAAACAAAGGTAAACGCAAATCTTCTGAAGATTTGGTCGTTACGTCGGTGAAGCGTTTGAACGCTAAACCGGCTAACGGAAACAGAAAAAGAAAACAGCCTCTTCTGAGGTCTGATTCTGATTCTGAATGTGAGGTCAATCCTCCAATTCCATTGACAAACAGTTTCGGTGTTTTATCCGAAACTGATGACAAGGAACCTTCTCCTCGTACTGAGCCTTCTGCCGTCGAGAAACGAGTAAAGGCTCCGCCAATTGTAGTGACTTCCGTCTCCGATTTGGCCAGCTTTCGAACGCAACTGAAGAATTGCAAGGAAACTTGCAATTTGAAAGTTTCGTTCCAGCTTTGGTCGAAGAGGAGAATGTCGCTTGTTGACGGAATCTTTACAAGATCACCAAACTTTTGTTGGTTATTTGAAAAACCACAAACACAATTTCTACACGTATGAGACCAAGAACGCTCGGCCATTCAAGGCGGTCTTGAAAGGTCTCTCCAACGACTTGTCGGTGGATGAGATCAAAAATGAACTTAAGGTGTTGCTTGGCTTTGCCCCATCCCAAGTAATACCAATGAAGAAAAAATCAAACGGGAATATTTCTCGCTTTGGTTTGACTTCACAATTTTATCTGATTCATTTCAACAGAAATGAAATCAACAATTTGAAACTTTTGGACAAAGTTCAGTTTTTGTTCCATGTACGGGTAAAGTGGGAGCATTTTAAGAAACATGGCGGTAATGGCCAGAATCTGACCCAGTGCCGGCGTTGCCAGGCATTCGGTCACGGTACTGATCATTGCGCCATGGTTCCAAAATGCATGGTTTGCGGGGATTCTTCTCACGACAAGGACAATTGTCCCGTGAAAGAAGTCACCCAATTTAAATGTGCAAATTGTGGTGGAAATCACAAATCAAATTTCTGGGATTGCCCCATCAGAAAAAAGGTTTTGGATTCTCGTGCTAAGCATCAGCCGAAATCCAAACCGAAATTTTCTCAAAGTCAGGTTGTACCTGCATTTTTAAATCAAACGTTCGTGCTGTCTCACTCGAACAATTCTAGAAATACCCCTACCGTGGAAAAGTTAGGTAACAACAATGGCATTTCTTATGCTAACGTCGTTTCGGGTTCATCCACGAATTTTAAATCCTCTACCAATCTTTCTGAAATTGGGCAGGTACCTCAAATCTCATTTGAAAATTTTTCTGCTGGCAACGCTTTGGGATCTTCTGATCTCGGCGATGTTACGTTTGAAAAAATGACTTTTTTGCAAAACTCACTGTTTGGTTTGATTCAAACAATGAGTAATGCTACATCCATGATGGAAGCAATCCAGATTGGATTAAAATTTGCGAATGATGTTGTTCTTACCCTGAAGTTTAATCATGGATCTAAGTAATTCCATCAATATTATGAATTTTAATGCTCGCTCTTTAAAAGCGAAAGAAAATGAATTTTTCAACTTTTTACGAGTTCATAACGTGCATGTTGCTGTTATAACCGAAACATTTTTAAAAACTGGCACTTATTTGAAAAGTGATCCGAATTATAAAGTTATAACTAATAACCGAATGAATCGAAATGGCGGTGGAGTTGCAATAGTTATCCTCCGTAGTATGACTTATAGCACGTTACGTGACTTTAAGTTAAAAGTTATGAAAGTTTGGGCATTGAACTTGAAACTTCTTTTGGGAAAATTATGATTGCAGCTGCATACTTGCCTTTCCAATGCACTGGGGAAAATAAAAATTATTTCAAAGGGGATTTGAATAAACTTACTCGGCATAGATCTCGATTTTTGATCATCGGTGATTTTAATGCCAAACACCAATCTTGGAATAATTCAAAAGTAAATTCCAATGGTAAAATTCTGTTCAGAGATTGCACTTCTGGTCTTTATTCGGTTTTATACCCGAATGGGCCAACTTGCTTTTCTTCTGTTAGAAATCCATCAACAATTGATTTGGTGTTGACAAATCAAAGTCAGTATTGTGGTCCTTTAGTGACTCATGCTGATTTTGATTCTGATCATCTTCCAGTAACTTTTTCACTTTCTCATGAAGCAGTTACCAGACCCAATAGTTCTGTGTTTAATTACCACAAAGCTAATTGGGACAGGTATCAGCATCATATTGAGAATAATTTAAATCATGATTTTGTTTTAGAAACCAAAGGTGATATTGATTCAGCCTTGGAATCTTTAACTAATGCAATTTTGGATGCTAGGAATATTGCTATTCCTAAAGTCCAAGTCAAATTTGATTCTCCCATTATTGATGACGATCTTCAGCTTCTGATTCGTCTGAAAAATGTTCGCCGAAGACAGTATCAACGTCAGGCCCGTAGCCAGGGGGGGGGCTACCGGGCTGCAGCCCCCCCCGAAATTTTTCCAATTTTTTTTAAATTGTACTACCTTAAAAAATCTCAAATCAATGATTGTGTGTTCTCTTCCCAGAAATAATTTGTAAGATAGAGAATCAAGAACTGATTAATCAAATCAAGTAATTTGCCTGCCCATTGCCGGGCTCAGTTTTTGTTGATAATGGATCCAATATTTAAAAATTGAGCTGCAGATTTGTTCATTGTTCCATTCAGTATCATCTCATTTATCTTGTAGTTTTAGCTTTACATTGGTTAGGGTCGTCCAAAGCTGTGCTTACTTGGGGCTATCTCCTGAAATCAAAGATTTACCCATCACTAGCCTAAGTTCCAAAATTTGAGCTTTTTCTGACCACTGACCACCAAGTTTGAGCAAAATCGTCAAATTGTATGGAGAAAAGCAACTGTTTCAGTTTTTGACCAATGGAAGGCGCAATAACTATCCAGTTCTTACCAATTTTCAGAACTAAAATCTTCTTTAAATTTGTAAAAACTTTCCCGGTGTCTTCGAGATTATTTTTTGGGTTTTTTTTGCTAAAAAAATATTAACCTTCGAAAATAGCAATTTCCTAGCGGACTGCTCTAAGGGGCTACATAGAAATAATTACCATCATCATCTGGGGCGAATCGGGACTACAGTTTGAATAGGGACAGACAAATCCTTAGATCTCGTTGTCTTATTTATTGTAGAGCTTAAGTATGACCCCTGAAGAACCAGAAAATAATTTAGCATTTTTGGATTCAATGTGGCGGCCAAAATGGTGGTCATGAAATATTTCTGGTGTTTTTTTTAAAGGTCCAATAAACAAAATTTCCAGTTTTTGCTTTTTGTGTGCTTTTGAAACCGCCTTGAGTCAGGGGTATTAAAAACACCCAAAAAGCAAAAACTGAAAATTTGGTTTATTGGACCTTTAAAAAAACACCAGATTTGTTCAAATTTAACTAAAATGTGGTTGCAGATGTCGAATTTGATGTTAAAAGCAAGGAAATAAAACCTTCCTAATTCGATTATCCGAAGTCCTTCGAACTTCGGATAATCGAAACTTTGGATAATCGAGGCTTCGGCTAGTCGAATTTTGACTGTAAAATTAATAACCCTCCTTTATTTGCATTAAAACCCGTTACATTTTTCAAAATTTACCATAATTTCTCAAAAATATTTAGATTTTGTTTTCAAAAACGAAAGCATTTAATATGAAAACATTTGAGTGAATTTCAACTATTATCAGAAATACACTTCTAATTTTATCGTTTTGGTTTTAAGAACATGGTTAGTTACATATCTGAGACCTTAGAGAAAAATGCTTGAGAAGTATCTGCGTGTATTTTTTATTACTTTTCCGTAAACCTTTTTTTCCGAAACCACTCGTCCAAAATGCTTTCTTTTGGTCACATTTTTTAGTTTCCACCGTGGCCAATCTCCAATTTTTATTTAATATATCAAAAGTCAGAAGATCAACTAAGTAAATCCTTATTATCAACTAATTTTCACTTTGTGCATGACCCTGCGATTTTTAAAGGAAGAAATAAAATGATAAAAATATTCAAAACATTAAAAAAAATTATGCTCGGATTTAAAAATTCTGAAATTAAAAATCTATTTTTTCGATTCTACGGATTAGAATTTGCATTTTGAAAATTTTAAAATGTCTTTATTATTTTTTTAATTTATTATTTCTGAATATCAATTGTAAATATTTTCCAAAGTTTATGTTGCCACCCTTTCAAAATCGGCCAAAAAACAGAGAGCAAATACAATATTTTTTTAAAAAATAGCTTCACAATTTTAATGGAAATGGAAGTCTAAACAAGTTTTTTTAAGACCAGCGACCAGGTCGGTTCGGAAAACAAATTTCAAATGTTTTTCCTGCTTTGATTATCATATACGACATGTTTGGGCTCGTTTAAAAATATTCAGAATTTTTGTAACATGTCGCGGAACCGCGGAATTTTTTTTTTCTCGAAAAAAGCATTTTGCCTTCATCTAGATATTTTGAAAACTTATGATGCAAAACAACTATACTGATTTAAAGTGTGTTTTGAAACACTTTCTAGATAATAAAACCATAGCTTGTACTTCTAATTTTTAACCCTCTCGACTTTGGTCAGAGTTTAGCGACATAAACTTCAGAATAATATTCGCAACGGCCTAATTAAAGATTTAAAAATTTTACACTTTCAAATTTCTAAATTTTCATAATTTTTGAGTTCAAATTTTTTGGAATAAGACAAAGAAATGTCAGAAATCAAAAATAAAAATAATAAAAACATTAAAAATTTAAGAACACAATTCAACAGAATAATTTCAAAAAAATCTGAAATTTCAATAATAAAAAAATCTAGAACTAAACAAATTAATAAAATAATTAATACTTAAAAAATCCTAAACTAAAAAAATATCATTTTAAAATTAAGTTATTCAAAATCCAATAAAATATGTTTTTTCAATCTGAATTTTTTGATGCTTTAAATATTTTTATGTTTGAATTCTAGTATTCCTAAATTTATTTATTTTTACCAGAAAATTAAGTGATTATTGCGATGGCTTTTCCCTATTTTTCGGCATTTTAAGATTCAGCGTTTTGACAGTCAGCTTCATGAGGCAATTCAAATAAACAAATCAAAATCTCATCAACACATATTGCACCCGAAGAAATATCAAACGACGCTTATTGTTTCTGTTCCTTTTCAGCTGCGTACCGCTTAAGAGAAATCTTTTCGTAAACCTTTTCTTGACCGTTCTTGAGAATTTTTTGTATGGAGTTTTAAGAGTCTCCGTACTAAAGGACATTTTTTTAAATTTTCGTTTGAATGTAAAATATAGCTCTTGTAGCTAAATTCAGACTAAGATTTGATTTACAGGAAAAATCTTATTAATTTAAGAATTCTTACATAAAGTATTCTTTACTTTTAAAACATAAAAAATGTAAGATAATAATTACACATGATAATTTCAAAAAAATCAGAAATTCTAAAAATGAAAAGAATCAAAAACTTGAAAAATTCTAAAATAATTACAACTAAAAAATCCTTAAATAAAAAAAAACATTTTTTAACATTTAAAAAAATCAAAAAATAATTTTCAATAATTTCAATAAATTATGTTTTTATAATCTAAATTTTTTGAATTCTAGTGCAGTCTAAGATAAGATTTACAGGATAAAATTAATCGATTTATAAATTCTTACATAAAGTTTTCTTTATTTTTAATTTAGCAAGGTTTCGTAAATATAAAATTTCTAAACCATAAAATGTGCAGGATTTTATTGCTTGAACAAACATCGAGTTTAGTAAATGGTTACAATCCTAAATTATTCAACATGATTGATTAAATCCCAGAAATCCAAAAAAGGATTTCATTTGTGTGTTTTTTTTTTTTTGTTTTGCTTAGAAATATTCAGAGAGTCTTTTCTAGAACCACCACAGTCAATTTTCATTATTTTTCCATTTTATCTTGTAAAATCATATTGGTATCAAAACTTATTTAAAAAAATTATATTGTTTTGACAGTTATTTCAAAATAAAGAAATAAGTGAATTGAACATTTTAATTTGTTAATCGTGTTTGCATTTACAATTTTTATCGTACATTTTTTTTCATGAAGATGTGTCTCAGGAACTAATAGATCAATCTACAATGGTTCTTAGTCTTTACACGAAAAGAACAATACAAAATTTGCTTGATGTTGCTGTTATATCATTTTCATTGAAATACTTGTTAAATAGTTTGTACACTATTTTCAATAAATTGGATAATGTTAATTTTTGCGTTTTTTTTTTTAAATAGGCACTTTAAAACTTACTGTAGATTTATTTTTTTATCCATAAAAAATGAATAATTTCTATGAATTCATAGACTTTTAAATATTTTGAACCTGGATATCTTTAATAATGTCTTTAAGCATTTGTTGATACTCTTTGGTTTAAATTTAACCGTTTATTCGATCGGAAAATTTTATTTTTAATTTAATATTTTTTTTAAATTTCAAAGATAAGCAGCACTTCAACGATAGATTGAAATTTTATGAAAAAGTACCTTTAATTAAAATCTTAATTTTTTTTGTCAATTTTTAAAATTTTATTTTTGCTCAAATTCTGGACCAATTTTTCAGAGTACAATGAGTAATGAATTTGAAAATGGCTTTTAGTCGGAATATTAAAGTTAAACATGAATCTTTTTAATGTTTGATGGAATCGAGAATGTTTTTAACGGTTACATATGCATTTAAAAATGGTTACATATGCATTATTAACAACTCTTCCTGTGAATATTTTGGCGTTAAAATTTAATACATTTTATCTAATTTTTTAAACACATTAAAATTAAACACAATCACTGATTTCTTTTTCTTCAAATCTATTTATTAACAGATATCCATTATAGGCCTATAGGGTCGTCCAACCATGGAGACACTTCAGAAGCCGGAATTTCAACGATTATATTTTTTTGTATTTCATTAAAATTAGTTATTTTTGAGAGTACCAGAAGCTTTGCGAAATATGAAATGGCTTCTATAGCTTAGAACAATTAAAATAAAACTTTGTTTAAGTTTCTATATAAAATTTTAAGAAAAACAAATATTCCAGTTATGAGTTAAAACTCAAACTGTTGTGCTAGAAAAAATGAAAAATGTCAGATAAACCATCACAATTATCACACAGCTGAAAATGTAAATCCAGACGGTTTAAAATTTGATAGTTCAAATTTACCAGTTTGTTCGTGGGTTTTTCTCTCAGTATAAAGTACAGAAAACATAATAATTAAGGTTAGATAAATTGATATTTATTAAACATTTTTTTTGCTTTCAACAATTTGATTCAAGTTATGTATATTTTAAATTTAGCGACAGTTTATCACGAAATTGGATTACAATTAAACAATTCAAGAAAATGTAAAAAAAACACTTTCTTCTCTACTCCTTTAATATAAACTAGCTGTTCAAATAAAGAAAAAAATACGAAGGAGTTTCTTCAATAAAGACATTGAAAACTTAAAATGAAAATCTTTGAAAACTTTATTTCATACATTACATTACAATTTTTACAATTCATCTCAATAATTATACCACAAACCAAGTGATGGTATAAATGATTTGCTGATTTTTATACTCCTTGAATTTTTGCACCCAAGCCCCCCCCGAACAAAAATCCTGGCTACGGCCCTGATCAACGTTCTCGTGATCCTGCACTGAAGCGAATTCAAAAAGATTTGCAAAAGGTTATTGACCACAGATTCACTCTCCTGCGAAATGAAAAGTTCGCAAGAGATGTCGAACAAATTAAACCTTATTCCAAACCTTTTTGGAAACTTTCAAAGGTTCTTAAGAAACCTCAAAAACCCATCCCTTCTTTAAAAGATGGTGATAATATTCTATTAACTAATGGGGAAAAAGCTCAAAAACTTGCTCTGCAGTTTGAGAGTGCTCATAATTTCAACTTGAATGTTTTGAGTCCTATTGAAAATCAAATTTCAACAGAATTTCAGAATATTGTTGAACAAGAATTTTCATCAGATGAAGTTTTTAATACGGATCTGAATGAAATAAAATCTATTATCAAAAAATTTAAAAATATGAAAGCCCCTGGTGAGGATGGCATTTTTTACATTTTAATTAAAAAATTACCAGAAGCAACTTTAAGTTGCTTGGTCAAAATTTTCAACAAATGTTTTGATTTGGCATATTTTCCCAGTAGTTGGAAAAATGCCAAAGTAATTCCGATTTTGAAACCGGATAAAAATCCTGCTGAAGCCTCAAGCTTAATAGAATGATGACGCACATTAATGAAAATTCAATTTTCGCTGATGAGCAGTTTGGATTTCGCCTTGGGCATTCAACTACTCATCAGTTGTTGAGAGTTTCAAATTTAATTCGAAGCAACAAATCTGAGGGCTATTCTACTGGCGCTGCTCTTCTAGACATAGAAAAAGCATTTGACAGTGTTTGGCATAAAGGTTTGATTGCGAAATTGAAAAGGTTTAATTTTCCGATTTATATCGTGAAAATTATTCAAAATTATTTGACGGATCGTACTCTGCAGGTATGTTATCAGAATAGCAAATCTGATCAACTACCTGTACGTGCTGGCGTCCCTCAAGGAAGCATTTTGGGTCCAATTTTATACAATATTTTTACTTCTGACTTGCCTGATTTGCCCCCAGGATGTCAGAAATCACTTTTTGCTGATGACACAAGCATCTCCGCCAAAGGCAGAAGCCTTCGTGTCATCACAAGAAGATTACAAAAAAGCTTGGATATTTTCAATTCTTATTTGA